>NW_022639668.1:302986-312176 GCF_010583005.1 Odontomachus brunneus | reverse complement strand
TGCTAGTCCAAAAGAACCAAGATGGCACCTTAGGTCACCAGGTCTACCGAAAACCAACACACACGGACCGATATCTACATGCAACCTCTTCTCATCATCCCTCGCAAAAGAATTCTGTCATAAGTTCATTGGTTTACAGAGCGCTCACAATTTCGGAACCAATTTCTCTGAATGGAGAACTAGAACACCTCAGTACAGCCTTAATAAAAAATGGATACAACAGCAAAAACATCTCCCAAATAATAAAAAAAACCAGAAGAACAGAATTGTCAGTCCTAAAAACACTGACACACTAGATGAAGAGAGAGAAAAGAGAAAAACGGCTGTCCTTCCATATCTCCAGGGCATAACAGAACCTATCAGCAGGATTTTGGATAAACACAAAATCAAAGTAATCTTCAAACCTCATAGGAAGCTCTCCCATTTACTCCCAAATCCGAAGGATCAGAAATCATGCCTAGAAACATCAGGTGTATATAAGATCCCTTGCTCTTGTGGTAAAGTTTATATAGGAGAAACCGGGAGGAAGATCAGTACGCAAATCAAGGAACACCAGCGATGTACCAAGTATGGTCACTTTACTCAATCAGCCCTAGCTGAACACTGGATGCAGACTGGACACTCCGTACAATATGACAAAGTCACCATATTGGCTCCCTCACAGAGTTATTTTGCCAGAAAACATCGTGAAGTTCTAGAAATTTTGAAACATTCCAACAACCTCAACTGAGACAAAGGTATGCAAGTAAACTCTATTTGGCATACTGCCCTCCCGGTTTTTTAATTGATCAGCTGATCAATTAAAATACGCTGATTGGCTGGATTCAAGCCTCGTCCCCTACTCCCTAAACACCATCTACGCAAAGGGGGAAAGGGGGGCATATAAGGACTACCTTTACCCAAGGGAGCTCAATATCAGAGTTCTCAGCCCTGATGATGCAAACTGCAACGTTTGCGAAGCGTCGGCATATCGCTGATTCAAGACACAGCTCCATTCCGGAAGCTATACTTAGACATATATCCTAGATATCTTATTTCTTTTGCTTCCTCTATGTCTTCTTTTTTCAACTTCCATTCACTTTTTTCGTTCTTCCTCTTTCTTTTTCAAAAATTTCTCGAATTTTTTCATAATCTCTTTTAGTTTCGTTTCTGTTTTTGCTAACAATACTATATCGTCTGCGTACATAACGGACCAAAATTTTTCCTTATCTATTAGCACTCCTCCTGTTTGTCCCTTTTCTCTTCTCCTATGTCCCTCATGTATACATTAAATAATGTCGGGCTCAATGGGCATCCTTGTTTTAATCCTTTTTCCGTCCAAAATTGCTGTGATTTTCTATCCCTTACCTTTACTATGTTTTGTATTTCTTTGTATGTCTCCATTATTCTTCTTCTCAACTTTTCATCTATTTTTACCTTCTTCATCATTTAATTTAAATGAATCCTATTCACGTTATCGAATGCCACCTTAAGATCCGCGAAAAATGCAAAGATCTTTCCTCCTTTCTTACTCATTTCTTTATCTATCACATAGTTCAAAATATATACTGCATCCATCGTTCCTCTTCCACCTTTAAAGCCGAACTGTGTCTCTCTTAGTTTTACTCCCGTTTCTTCTTTTAGTCTCTCATTTAGGACACTTGCATAAATTTTATACGCCGTATGCATAAGAATGATTCCTCTATAATTTTCTAGCTCGCTTCTTTCTCCTTTTTTGTATATCGGGCTAATCACTCCCTTATTCAAAACTCCTGGTATGCCTTCTCCCCTCCAAATGCTTTTTATCAGCTTAAAAAATTCCACCCCTATTTTTTCTGACATATATTTCCATATTTCATCCTCGATTCTATCCTCTCCTGGTGCTTTCTCCCCTTTTAATTTTTTCAGTATTTCTATAAGCTCTTCACTTGTTATATCTTCTATCTCTTTCATCTTTTCCATTTCCTCTTCTTCTCCTTCATTTTTTTTCCAATCCCTTCTTCAACAATCCATTCCCTACTCCAATGTTCCTAGTAGTTCCATGAAATGATCCCTCTAGTTCTCCGTTTTAATATGATGCTCCACGCTCACGACACTCTCCTCTTCCTAGATAACGCTCAGAGATGCCGTTCGGAAGCGACATCTTTGGCGCGATCTCGAGCGCACGGCGACTACAGAGAGAAACAATGTTACTGTACCAAATGGTACAGCTGTCAGTCTCTCAAAATCAAAGGTTGCTATCCTTTAAGACTTGCTGTCCATGTATATTTGTGTCCAAATCCTCCCATATCTCTCTCCAGTTTCCTCCCGGGAGGGCGTAAGAAGTGTCCGTGGGAAAGAGGATTAAAACTCTTCCACGTTATGGCGAGCGTTTTCCTTCCTTCTCTGAGGCGTTGTTGCCGTCGGAGTCAGCTTGATCGCTCCACCGCTTCCTTTTGCGAGACAGCTGCCTTACAGAAGGAGGTTACAGCCTTGAAGCTATCGTCGTTGATCCAAACAACTCGGGGGTCGAGAGGATTACCGTTTTGATACTGGCCGTGATTATTACTCCCTCCTTCCGGAACTCCGCTAAGCGCTGATAAGTTTTAGCGTGTTGCTGGGCGGAGAACTACATGGGAAAAGTCCGACCAGGACCGTCGCTGCTTCGCAGCTTACGGTGTAATAACACCTCGTGACCCTCAGAGCCACTGGCGGAATGGCTCCATTTGCCACGGCCAGAGGCTTGTAGGGCGCCTGACTAAATCGGCGCCACGTAGAAGGCTACGTATGCCACCATATTCAAATAGAGGCCGCAGACTCTCCAGTTGGGGCTTTCAATGTTCCGCAGTAGACTGGTAAGGGCGACCCGCGAAACCTTGGAGGCCATATGCTCAAAATGAGCGCCAAATCTTCATCTGCCATTCAGCAGAAGGCCCAGATATTTCATCTAGTAAATTGTATCTAACGAGGATCCCCTATAAAAAAACCTCAATTAAAAATCTCTATAAAAGGTTATGTAAAAAAGGTTATGTATAAATAGTTATGTAAAAGCAACCTAACAAAACCTTTTTATTTAATAAATTATAAAAAATAAAGTTCAATTAGAATATATGAAATCAGTAAAATGAGTTAAATACATGATTGTAAATTTCTCAAAAACTGTGACCGGTGCATTCAATCCTTTTTATAGTTTTAGTACACAAAATACTCCTTTCAAACGAATCAAGATTTATTCTATTTCGTATTTCGTGATTCGTATCATCTCTTTGTAAGTTTAATGCAATTAATAAATACGATACAATTTTTAATACAAACATATATTTGTCAGAATCACATGTTGATTCAATGTTAATTCAACATCGATGAGGATTGTATCAACATTGATTCAACGGCTCATTCGACGTCGGCATCATATCAACGTCGAAGCAACCTTAATTACTTTATTAAATAAGCAACTTTAATAAAAAAATTAACGTTATGGTCTTGACAGGGTATTATATGAGCTGAGAAAAATTATACGCAGGTTGCTGTATATGAAATAAAGTTTAATAGAAAAAACCCAACTCTCATTGTTTATTCTAAAATAATATTCTTATAGTCCAATGAATTTAATTGTCTGCATAAAAGGATATAATATTATGTATAGATAAAGACACTTATGGTGATGATTGCACATGCTTATATGTGCGTGCAGCTATGTAAATAGTTAGTCAGTATAAATAGTTTTGTAAAAAGAGTCATATTTGAGTGTTCAGTAAATGTCCTATAAACGTTAAATGAATGTCTGACGACGGTTTTTTTTTATAGATGTTCATTAAACGACATTAAATATTTTTGTTCCGTGTAGGTTATATTTATAAACGGTAAATGTTTATATTAGTGTATCTCCCTCAGATGACGTTAACCTTGACACATGTTGTTAAAGGTGATAAACCTGAGCAACCTTCAGATTTTAGCCCGTCGCTTGTTTTTTGTTAAAAAGTTATAAACAATACAAGTTTATATTATGTACCAATTTATATTAGGGGAGCCATTTTCGATGAGCAGGATCTCCTTGACATATGTTATCAAGATATTATTCCTGAATAATTTTCAAAAGGACTTATGCGTCGCTCATTCTTTGTTAAAAAGTTATTAAAACTTTTTTTATAAATAAAATGTACTTTTTGCACACAGTGTATATGAGAATATGGTAAACAGTGTAGAGGTCTCCTCCCCTCTCCCGCCCATATATGTGCACTGTTTACCATATTTCCATATACACTGTGCAAAAATTATGTTCCATTGATTAAAAAATTTTGTAATAACTTTTTAACAAATATTGAGTAATTCATAAAACCTTTTGAAGGTTACTCAAGGTCGTCACCTTCATAACATATAGCAAGGTCAAAGTCATCCGAGGGGGTACACTAATGTAAAGGCTCACTACAGATATATTATATTTAATCCTTTTTTCCTTTTCATTATGTAATTATATTCTGATAATCAAAATAGCTACCGTGGAAATTATAAACATATTATTTTAGATGCTCTATCACGAGGTGGAAACGTTTTGCAAGCAAGCAGATGAGAAGACAAATATTATGCTACAACGTTATGTTGATAAATACAAGTTCGTTTACGGTATTTATACTTTATGGTGCTACTTCACCGCTGTCAGTATCATTTGCGGACCATTGTTGCTTCCGCAACAGTTCCCGACTCATGCAAAGTATCCATTTCCTGTGGAACAACTTCCGATAAAGAGTATAATATATTTACATCAGTCAATAACTGGCTTACAAGCTGCAGCTGGAATATGTATTGAAGTGAACTTCGTGATTCTACTGTTTTACTCTTCAGTGAGATTAGATTTATTAGGAGAAAAAATTCGTAATATTACGAATGAACACGAAATCGATATGTGCATCCAGTTGCATAATGAAATATTAAGGTAAGAGTTACTATATTCATGAAATATTAAATCACTATTTATATATATTCTATTGCATACAATATATAGCATGCACACGTACACATATACACACATATATACACATGCAGGGTGTCTCCATAGACAATCAAAAGACGCGGTAGCGTCTCGCGCCAAGTGAACACGAGAAGCGAAACGGCGTGAGACTGGCCGCATATACTCACGCCGACCAACTAGTTCATCGCATGTAAAATTTCTCGTTCGGCTATAACAGCCGATCGGACGAATTGCTAGATAAGCTCTATCGATTCCTTGGAGTGGATTTGCTTAATAAATCTATCTTTATATTTATCCTATATGCATTATGAGAGGAGATATTTTAGTCAAAAGTCCAAAACCCTGAGATTTCACGATATTAAGAAATGTTTCAGAAAATGTCTATCTCACAAGGAAACATAGGCAACCCGAAGATTCAGAAAATTCTAAAACATTGTGGGCAAGTAGAGTGGTACATCCATAATATTAAACTATTTTTTATTTCTGCTAAATTTCGATTTAAGAAGGTGAAACCACCCCTCGAATAAACATTACATTTTCATTTTTCATAGCGAATATTTCCTAAAATACATATAACGCTCTTGCATTACGTGCGGGATAGCTTAGTCGGTGCGGTCCAAGGTTTAGCTCAATAAATTAGAAGCAGTGTAGGTAACAATAAGTAACTATATTCTAATATTTACAATTATATACATATGAAGGTTGGCGTGTGGTCGCGTTTTTGCTCACGTCTGGAGTCTAAGTTGACGTCGCGGTGTCAGCTGCGAGCGTCTAGGCTCGCGTGCAGGTCGCGGGACGCGGTCGGTCGTTTCGCGATCTTCTATTGCCCGCGTTATGAGTGTGTTTACTCAGCGGGATTTAAACTGCTTGATATCGGCTTTTAACCGAGCCGGTTTCGGAACGGTTGTTGTCGCGGTGTGTCTCGCTATTCGTATACGCGTGATGCGTTATGCGATGTCGGCACGGTCTGGGTAGAAGATGTCCACCTCGGTCGACGGTACGTGTTAGGTAGAGGATGTCGACGTTGCGTATCTACCTCGATCGACGGAACGGGTTAGGTAGAGGATGTCGACGTCGCGTATCCACCTCGGTCGACGGAACGGGTTAGATAGAGGATGTCGACGTCGCGTATCCACCTCGGTCGACGGATCGGTTTAGGTAAAGGATGTCAACGTCGCGTATCCACTTTGGTCGACGGAACGGTTCGGATAGAGGATGTCGACGTCGCGTATCCACCTCGGTCAACGGATCGGTTTTAGGTAAAGGATGCCGACGTCGCGTATCCACCTCGATCGACGGATTGGTTTAGGTCAACGATGTCGACGTCGCGTATCCACCTCGGTCGACGGAACGGTTCAGGTAGAAGATGTCGACGTCACGTATCCATCTCGGTCGACGGAACGGTCTAGAATCTCTAGGAAGTTGCGAGCTCTGGTCGATTGAGCGCCTCAGAGGAGCTCTTCGGCGGATCTCTCTCGATCCCGATTTCGCATCGGCTTTTATACTAATTTTAGCAAATAGCAAAGCTGTTTGTTGACGTCGCGGCTGTTCGGCGCTTTGTCACACGGTTGTTCGGTGTAAACAATAGCTAAATAATTGTCGATTCGTTATTTCTGTGGATCGTCATATACAAGGTATACGAAAAAATAGTTTTATAAAAGTTATAGAATATTTTATTCTCTTTGCAACGGTATATTCAGATTTTGCAGAAACCAACATTTTTTTAACCCTCTTTCGTTTACTCATTATCCTTACCAATTTTTAATTTCTTGTTCGGGCAAAAATAAAGAGCATCGAATACCAAATCCACCTATATATAACACTAGAAAATTGTCGCGATTTAATTTTGGACAAAACGAAATGATAACATAGAGCTATAAGCATGCTATAGATAGGCGTTTTTGAGTTGAGCTATATTCGATAACTGCCTCTTATACACGTTTTCTTATACCGCAAGATGATAAGAACTTAATCCTGGATACATCATATGCAATGTAGATCATCATATTACATGAGATATGAACGTACTGAGATTAATTTGCTTATCCTACTGTGATCAAAAAGTATCCGAACTTTATTTTTAAAAATCAAAATAATTATTTAACCGTTAAAATTCTTATAGTCTCAGTACTAGATTTGAGGCTTTCACGGCCATTGATACAATGTCTAGATATAGCTTCCGGAATGGAACCGTGTCTTGAATCAGCGATATGCCGACGTTTCGCAAACGTTGCAGTTTGCATCATCAGGGCTGAGAACTCTGATACTGAGCTCCCTTGGGTAAAGGTAGTCCTTATATGCCTCCCTCCCCCCTTTTGTGTAGATGGTGTTTAGGGAGTAGGAGACGAGGCTTGAATCCAGCCAATCAGCGTATTTTAATTGATCAGCTGGTCAATTAAAAAACAGGGAGGGCAGTATGCCAAATAGAGTTTACTTGCATACCTTTGTCTCGGTTGAGGTTGTTGGGATGTTTCAAAATTTCTAGCTTTATCAGTAGGAGGAACAGGAAAAAGTCGAAGGCCATGTCTAGTGAATATGGTGCTTACGGAGCGACATTCGTTGAGTTCTCATTGAGTTCTCGTTGAGTTTCTTTGTCAGAAATTTACGCACAAGTGTCGAGGCATGCGATGGTTTTTC
Source organism: Odontomachus brunneus (assembly GCF_010583005.1). NCBI lineage: Eukaryota > Metazoa > Arthropoda > Insecta > Hymenoptera > Formicidae > Odontomachus > Odontomachus brunneus. Next base: position 304,612 of record NW_022639668.1, on the reverse strand, counting down.
GGGATCAAGCGCGATGCAACCCGTTTCATGTCTAGTGCATTAAACAAAATGTGCTGGCACGATTCAAATAATATTCCAACTTCATCTGCTATCTCTCACAGAGTCAATCGACGTTTTTCGAGCACCAATTCTTTCACTTTCTTAACGCGAGCGTCATCTATTGACGTTCATGGTCTTCCAGAGCGTGTGTCGTCTTCAATGGATACTCGTCTTTCTTAAAACTTCTTAAACCACGCAATCGTACTTGTTCATTTTCGATAAACAATTATCGTCATAAGCTTTTTGCAACATTTTGAATGTGTTTGTAAATGAAATTTCGTCCACAACACAAACAAATTCTTTGCCCCATATTTTTCGACATCGTAAAAATCACCGCGCACAAAAATCTTCACTGACATAAACAACTACCACTCTCAAACAGCTTGAAGGGATGTTATGGTTTTTTTTCACCAAATATGCAGGACATGTGTACCAACTTAAGGAAGCAAACGGATTTGATTTAGTTTTCCCGTAATATTTAAAGAATAAAGTTCGGATACTTTTTCATCACAATAGTATGAAAATAGCAACATTTGTGTGTGCTTTATCTCTTCACTTTTGTTCGAGATTCGAATATAGTAAAAGCGAACACTCTACTATCTCGAGCTCATCAATTCCGTGTCGTCAATCCCGACAGGTAAACACAAACAAATTCGACCGACGTGACGGTTATAACGGCTCGGCTCGAACGGATCGAGCTGACACACGTTCTTCGATAGCACACATAGATAATATTCGATTATCTCCTTTGCCTAACCGTAAATTTAAAAAAAACCCAAAAGCGATGCTTTAGCAAAGCAACCAATCAACGCAAGCTGTCTCTAGCTTCTCATTAGTTTTAAAAGACAACGATCGGCGCTCTCGTGTGACTTTTGTTCTCTATCTCGAGTACATTTCAGACTTTTTGGGTTCATATTTTCCGTCAAGCTCGCGTAAAGGCACCGGAGCCGTTTGTCTAATTCGTCGAGTGCCAACGCGAAAACGAACGATCAGCTTCGCGATAACTAACGCGTGTAGAACCGTTGTAAAAGCGATTTACTAGTCACATAAAGTTTCTATTCAACTTAAAACACAGAGTTCACTTCTGATCTTTCAATTCCCGGAACATTACAGCCGCCTCCTTTCTTCACATCTCCTCGTCGCGCACTTTTACTCAGTGATACCGGCAAGCTTCAACGTTCCAACCAAATGGAATTTGAAACAACTTTATATTTGAATCGCTCTCGAAACAAAATTCAACTAACGTGTGAAACTTTGTTGATTTATTTTGTACAAATTCATTTTCAAACCACGTATATTTAAATAAACTTTGAAAGCTGGACAATGAGATGTGTATGTGTGTGTGCGTGTGCGTGTGTGTGAGTGTGTGAAATGCATTAATAACTGTAATGTCAACATATTATTTCTAGGATGGATATTATTTACAAGATCTAACATAACACCCACATAGCATTAGATATTCCATGTATATACATAAAAACTCCATGATGTGAAAAAACATTGTTATAATCGCGAATAGTACCAGCTCTTTCGAAACACTTCTCGAGGAATTGTTTCGATTGCGCTACGACAAGGAAGCGGATGTGT
>NW_022639668.1:301706-302976 GCF_010583005.1 Odontomachus brunneus | reverse complement strand
CAATTCCAAACGCATGACACCATTACCAAATATGGTAATGTTCTTGTCGCCAGGCACCCCCTCCGACAAGTCTAAAACAATACTATAAAAAAGCGGAGAAACCGCTCGCGTCAGGCTTAACATCTCGGTCTCTCGCCGCGACATACGCGTCATACGTGACTTACGCGCGGTTCGCATATTAACTCATAAGTACGGGAGTTGTAATTAAAATACATACAAGTGTACTATTTAATAAACCTTTTTATAATTAAGACTACAAGATCGTGGTCAAAATCTTTAACTACATTTTATCCACCGCCACACACCCTGCCGCGCCCGCATCACCGATCTCGAACTTTTCCTTCGTGTCCCGGCAACACGGGCACGACAATTTGGTGGCAGCGGTGGGATCGGTGTCCGCCGGGTCAGGCTCTACCTGTGAACAGAAAGTGAATTACGGGTAAGAAAAAGGTGGTGTAAGTGACGAAGAAAGAAAAAATTCAAAAGAGAAATCATCGGAGCTAACTAGTGGACGTCGGAGATACGTCTACTGAAAAACGCTACCGGGTATCTCAAAAAGGAGCGAGAAACTACAAGACCGAGAAGAAACAACTACTCCGTAAATACATTAGACGACAAGTCTACAAAAAAGAGAGAAGAAAAAAATTGGAGAGAGCTCAAAAAGTCATTGAGAGCCCTCCGAGACAACACACTGGGACCACAAGGCTAACGGAGACGGCAAAGGACAGCGGTAATCGGTGAAAGACGAGCAGCAGCGTAAGCAAGGCGACCGTCGGAGTTACGGCCTACGATACTACGTTGTCAGCGACACCGGAGCCTACGGCGAATGCACCAGAGGCGACCGCGACCTGCTCAACGCCACAGCAGAATCGAGGACGATCGTCGGAGTTACGATTTCCAAATCGACTGTTGTCAGCGACACCGGAGCCTACGGTACGTCAGCATATCGAGCTAACTCGCCCCAAGCATCATTACGTCGGAGTAACGTACAGGGAGCAGAGGCAGCCCCAGCTGATTCAACCTTGACGCTAAGCAACGACCTACAGCGGATCGTGCACCAGAAACACCGTCAAAACAGTGAAAGAAAAAGTATACAACATGCGAATCACGGCGATAATGTAAGTCCAAAAAACAAATACTGTAATTTATACGCATATTGAATGTCGGAAGGAAGCAATATACCCCGCGAACCGATAAGAAACCGTACCTGGTTACATAGTGAGCCTGCAACCAGAACCTTAAGACGACTCGCCGGGTTAGATAATTTTGA
>NW_022639668.1:300717-301385 GCF_010583005.1 Odontomachus brunneus | reverse complement strand
TAACTGAACAAGTGAGTGCTCTAACTGCGGACAGACAACATCCTACAAGATCAGACAATATGAACGTAACATACGGACGAACCATGTACGATGTAAAAAATAGACAATCTAGAGCAAGTAGTTATATGCAGTTATCCGAAGCACGGTAAATAATTCCAGAATTTGATGGTACCTCACAAGAACGATTGCAAGAATTCCTCAACGCAAGTGCATATGTAATAAATAATATAAATCCTGCAGAAGAACCTATGTTATTAGAAGCAATTTTATGTACTAAATTAAAAGGCAAAGCAATGATAGATTTCGACACTAGAGATATTTAAAATTTCGAACAATTAAAAAATGAATTAGAAACATGTTACTCAGTACGAAAAAGCATAACTTGTTTGCAATTAGAATTTAATTCAATAAAACAGAAATACGGAGAAAGTGCTCAAATTTATGGATTACGTGTAGACAAATTAGCAATGCAACTATACCAATCACTAATAAGTGATCAAAGACACACGAGTGAGCAAAAAACGTACTATACTAGATACTGTACAACTGCAAGCTCTACAAAATTATCAAATAGGATTACGCGATAAACTCAGAACAATAATACGATCGCGAAATTATAACTCATTGCATGAAGCAATAGCAGCAGCAAGCTCAGAAGAAAAGGTACA
>NW_022639668.1:297305-300707 GCF_010583005.1 Odontomachus brunneus | reverse complement strand
AATAAGTGATCGAAGACACACGAGTGAGCAAAAACGTACTATACTAGATACTGTACAACTGCAAGCTCTACAAAATTATCAAATAGGATTACGCGATAAACTCAGAACAATAATACGATCGCGAAATTATAGCTCACTGCATGAAGCAATAGCAGCAGCAAGCTCAGAAGAAAAAGTACAAAGGCCTAGTGGAAAACCCTTCGTAAAAATTAAACCTCCTACATATACCCGCAATGAAAAAAACTTTGCAATGCTACAAATGTGGTAAATTAGGGCATAAAGGACAAGAATGTAGAACAAGTCGCTATGCAAATCGATATGTGTTACCGAAACCAATCGAAAGTACACGCATAAATGCGGTACAGAAACATTGCGTTTACTGTAAAAAGAACGGTCATAACCGTGACGAATGCTGGAATCTGCACGGTAAGCAAAACGGGAAACCCGAACCCGTGAGTAATCAGCAAAGACTATCACGGACAGTGACAGTCATTCCGTCTAATACGGAAAGATTTTCGACTCCCAGAATAGGGAATAGAAATGAACAAGATAATAAAAACAAAAAACTAACTAGAGTACAAGACTACCAGGTCAACCAAGTGAGAAAACATACGCTGAATAATAGACTACTCGATTTAGTAATTCTGCCAATAAAAGAAGCGAAACAAGGAAAAATTCCGTTTTTGGTAGATACAGGATCAGCCGTTAGTCTAGTAAAAATAAAGACATTAAAAAATGAAACACCGATGATTGGAGAAAAACTCACTCTAACAGGAATCACGGGACATCAAGCCCATACATTGGGAAAAATAAAAGCTACGATAGACGTAGGAAAGCAATTAAGACAAATGGAACTTTACGTAGTAAGGGATGATTTCCCCATAGAATATGAAGGAATACTAGGGATCGATTTCCTACAAACATATCATGCCAAGTTTGACTATAAGGAAAGAACATTGAGAGTTTCCGGACAAAACTTGCCATTAATACCTTTTCAAACATATAGCCTTCCCGCGCGTAGCGAAAATATAATACAGGCTACAGTAAGCTCTGATCAAGAAGGAATTATTTCGGCAGAGGAGATTTTGCCAGGAATTTTTATAGGAAATTGCTTGTAAAAGCAAGCAACCACACGTGCCCTATCACAATAATAAATACCACTGAAAACAGTGTGAAAATAGCCACACCGTATATCACTATAGAAGAAATTACGGATAAGGACATAATAAAAATAAATTTGCTTACTGAACAAAAGAACAGCAAGCAATCGGCACGAACGGAAAAACTAAAGAAACAATTACGTTTAGAACATTTAAATAAAGAGAAAATAAATATCGTCGACGAAAGCAGCTCGATGGAAATTGCAAAATCATCGGACACTCAAAAGACTCCGTTGGAAAATATAATTGAGAGACCAAGCGTGACTACGAAAGCCGAAAGCACGACAAGACAGAAAGACACGTCGAAGAAAGAACCATCATCGAAGAGCAAAACAAAGTCGAAGGAACTGAAGCTTGAAGTCGAGGGTAATAATAAGAATCGGGAGAAGTTGGAAAACAGTGTTAAAGAGATGCTCAAAAATAGTCCTCCCGAATCCAACAAATCGCTGGTTGATACTGAAGTCAAAGATACGGAGCCAAAAGTGCTTGACAGCGCAAAAGTTGTTGAGGTAAATGGCAACGTGAAAGGTAAAGCTAATTCACACAAAAAAGATAAAGCCTCAAAAGGTAAAATAGAAACAGAAGTCATTATCGATCTTACGTCATCGACAGTGCCAACAAGCGAAGTTTTAAATAAAACAAAAATTTTAACGTGTTCAGATAACACAGAGAAAGTGATTGTCCCGAAACTAGAGCAAATAACCGAAGAAATTTCGAGAATTATAGAGACGCCAACAACAGTTATTAAGGAAACCGATTTTAAAGAAGAGCCCAAGGAAATCGTCTTGTCGCCTAAAATAAATTGGCAAACTGAAGAAATAATACAAACTGATATCATACATAAGAATGATAAAATAGAGCGCAATGAAACTGAAGCTAAGGAGTCGATTGAAAACAAAAGAATAGAGTATCGTCAAACGGACGCTAAATTAAAAATAGAAAGGGCAATGTCCCCAGAGAGTCCGGAGAAAATAGGTGAGAATAAAGCTTTCATTAGTGATACGAACGATGAAAAAACTGAGAAGCGAGAAACGGAGAAAGGTCAGACGAAAACAGGCAAACAGAAAAGATCCGATAAAACGAAGTCTAATACGCAAGATACAGATAAACTCAAGATAGACTCTTCATCTAAATCTCTAATCGAACCTATAGCGGAAACTTACGCCCAACCAGCAGAGGAAACACATTTCGCTAAAGAAAACGTGTCGGTAAGCGACAACAGCTATCTTACTCAGTCCAAATCGGATGCCAAAGGCACCGACGTTAAAACGTCTGTTAAAACAAACGAGAAAAGAATAACGGTGAATGTTCAAGATAATAAACGCGCGCCAGAGGCTACGTCAAAGAATAAGAAAAAAGGTAGGTTAAAGGATAAGTCGAAGGACGCTCAACAGGCACGTAATACGAAACGCAAGGAATTAAAATCGAAAGATGAAATCAACACAGGCTCATTAACACAACGAATTTCACAAATACAAACCTACCTCGTCAGAACACAAAAAATATGTGATACACAGCAACAGATAGGCACAACGTGGCAAATGTGCACTAATTTATATAACCTAGCCGATAAAGATTTACAACGCGCAAGAAAATTAACCAATAGCATAAACAAAATGTATAAGTCCACTCCAAACTTACGTCGTAGATTAATAGATGGAGTAGGTTTAATAGACAAATCCTTATTTGGAACGATGGATGCCGACAACGGAAAGATTATAAACAAACAATTACATTTATTACAAAACAAAGAGGAAACGATACAACACGCAATAAAAAATCAGTTACAAATTCTAAACGAAACTATAGGACACTTAGGTAACTTAGAAGAAACATTAGACAATAATTTCAAAATAAAATGGAATAGTATGAATCAATTTTATGAAGAAGAAGCAGAAATCTACAAAAAAGAACAAATTACTGAACACTACACGATACTTAACGCAGTAATAAACGACCTAACGAAAGACATAATATCATACATAATGACATAATATCATACATAGATAACGCCAAGTTGGGAAGATTACTACCCCAACTTACACCCATTAAAAATATAATCGCACAACTTAAGAAATCAACAATACACTTACCTAAAAACATATATTTTCCATTCACACCTGCCATGGAGCACTGGCTAGAAATAGAAAAATTCTGCACAATCAGCGCGTATTATAAAGACAAAAATATTTTCACTATATTAAACTTATCTCTCATAGATTATCCAACATACGAAATAATC
>NW_022639668.1:296669-297295 GCF_010583005.1 Odontomachus brunneus | reverse complement strand
CGTAATGGACGCAAACGACGAGAAAACAATAACCGAACAAATAGACTTATTACAAAATAGACAGGAAACCTTACAACACGCAGTGACAAACCAATTAAAAATCATTAATACAACAGTCCACCACCTTGATAACCTCGAAAAAACTTTAGAAACTAACGAAACAATAATATGGAATAGCATAACACAACTCTACACAGGTGAAGTTGGACTCACATTAAGACAACAAATAGACGAACATTTTACGATTCTAAACGCTTTACTGGATGATCTGGTACGTGACCAGGACGACATAAGTTACTATTTAGATAAAATAAAATCAGGGAACTTACCGACAAGACTAACACCAATAGACAGTATCATATCTCAGCTGCAAGGAATATCCATACACGTACCAAAAGGCACACATTTCCCGTTTATACTTAGGAAAGAGAACTGGGTAGAAATAGAAAAATTCTGCACAATCAGCGCGTATTATAAAGACAAAAATATCTTCATTATATTAAACTTACCTCTCATAGATTATCCAACATACGAAATAATCCATGTACACTCAGAGGCAGGTATGGTGTCCCTCGGCGGGTCCGTATACGCCTGTCAAATAGTCGAAAGCGACATACGGCGTATAC
>NW_022639668.1:295834-296659 GCF_010583005.1 Odontomachus brunneus | reverse complement strand
TAGGGTCGAGGGTTGGCCTAGATGCCCTCGCCCATTTTCCTGTTTCCCGAAGGATGGCAGTTTCGTGTGAGGACGCCATCTTTACCACAGTGCGAACAGAATTTTTGTGGTGGTCGTCTACAGTATTTTCGGATATGTCCACGCTGCTTACAATTCCAGCAACATTCTGTTCGATTATATGTTTCCTTTGCTACCGCGGCTGTTATTCTGTTGACGTGTTCTTTACTCTCTTTGCGCTGGACTTCAATTGTTTCATAATCCTGTGCTAGCTCCCGCAATTGATCTATTGATTTTAGTTCGTGCTTTCTAATATATCTTTTATATTCCGGATTCAGGTTTCGGTATAAACGCCTGAGTTGTTCCTCTTCCGTATCCATTTCGGCTCGGCGCATTAGTGTTTGTAGAGCTGTCTCATATGTTACATATGGCTCATTACTTCTTTGTGTGCGATGCTCAATTTCTTCTCTTAACTTCTCAGCGTAATCCCGAGCTAAGAAACGCGCACGAAATCCTTGTTGAAAGTCAGACCAAGTTCGCCATTTTCTTCTGTTGTTTCTGTACCATAGTAAGCTTTCTCCATTTAATATCTCTGTTAAACCTCGTATCAAATATTCCTCTGGGAACTCGTACCCTTCCCGTAGTTCCTCTATTCGTTCTAGGAAGGATACTGGATCTCGCCCATCAAATACACATCCCCATTTTCTCATTTGTGTGAGAATTGTAGCTGAGTCCGAATTTACCCTATCGTTCGTGTTTATGGTGACGCGACTCGCGGGGCTGGCTGTTCTGGCTGTGTTCTGCATTTTCGTGAATATGAAATTCGGG
>NW_022639668.1:295650-295824 GCF_010583005.1 Odontomachus brunneus | reverse complement strand
CTTTACAAAGAATGAATTTTGCCGACATATGAGAAAAATTATCTTCTTCTGAAAATTATCATATTCTGATGTCAATGGTAATGGATAAAAACATTTCACAATTTGACATATCCTACGGAATGGAATACATTTTTTTCTTCGTAAATTTTATGATAACCATCAGTATAGATATAT
>NW_022639668.1:294057-295310 GCF_010583005.1 Odontomachus brunneus | reverse complement strand
CAACGCGAGAGAAGCGAAGAAGGCACGTAGGGGAAGTGGTGGGAGATATTTCGATGTTGCATTCTTTTCGCACGTCGTCCGATCGAGAGAGAAAACATCAGCAGACGTGATAGCTGTTAGTGGTGTCCTCAATAGCTGTCTCACTCACTCAACGCTTGAATGCAGAGAATATGAGCGAGACAGCAATAGGGACACCGCGCTGTCTCTATAGGTGTCTCGCTCGCTCTAGTATCCATGTATCACGCTTTCCTCTTTTCTCCTTAGCAGAAATGTACGTTGTGCCGATGAATGACACCGAACGACAAAATTTAACTCTTTTGTTGTACGAATGTGAATAGTCATTTCCGATGTATTTTTGCCCGCTAAGCACAAATCCTTAGTTCAAATTTGGTTACCACGTTACATTTTTGAAAAAAATGCATCGGAAATGATAGATATATTTCGTCATTATAAGGTCATTAAGATGCGCATGTAATATTGAAATATTAAGATCTTTACAAAGAATGAATTTTGCCGACATATGAGAAAAATTATCTTCTTCTGAAAATTATCATATTCTGATGTCAATGGTAATGGATAAAAACATTTCACAATTTGACATATCCTACGGAATGGAATACATTTTTTTCTTCGTAAATTTTATGATAACCATCAGTATAGATATATTGCGACGGTAGGCCGTCGTTCCGGAAATGCCGCGGATTTCTGCTCGCCGTATGCCGGGTTCGTTAGAGAATAAATTAGAGAGAGGAGAGATGCAAAATATGTAATATTTATTATGAAGCTTGAAAGACGAAAACAGACACGTAACTTAATACTAGAACGCAAAAAGAGTAAGCCTGGTTTTACACGGTGATATACTTCGTTTAGGCGGGATGTCGTCCCGAACGGTAGTGTGGTACACGTGTACGGTTTCGCAAGGACGGTTCGTGGTACGTCGGTACCTCGCGCGGATACACTCGTATTCGAGAGGTAGCTGGGTGAGGAACCAGGAAGACCTGGTGGAGACGCGGCAGTCCGCACCCCTATCCTCTTCAAGACCTCGAGGAACCGTCGCGGAAGATGTTGTCGTTATCGTTGCGTATCGCAGTTATTCGGGAATTATCAGTTAGGAGCCAGGAAGTCCTGGCGGAGACGTGGCAGTCCGCACCCCTATTCGAATGATAATTCCAGTTTTTCGGCGAGGAGTCTCGTTAAGATATAGTATAGGACGAGAAGCCTTGTTCTTGGGATGGTTTGTCGAGTAGACTCGC
>NW_022639668.1:287643-294047 GCF_010583005.1 Odontomachus brunneus | reverse complement strand
TTCGGGAATTATCAGTTAGGAGCCAGGAAGTCCTGGCGGAGACGTGGCAGTCCGCACCCCTATCCGAATGATAATTCCCGTTTTTCGGCGAGGAGTCTCGTTAAGATATAGTATAGGACGTGAAGCCTTGTTCTTGGGATGGTTTGTCGAGTAGACTCGCTGACGGAGTGGTTACGAGAATTCTCGTGGAAGTTTGGCTGTCAACGAGTATTCTCGTTAACGGCCTAGAGGCGAGTATACTCGCGGATAGCGACGAGAATGCTCGTCTTCGGAAGCGAGAAGTCTCGCGGATAGCGACGAGAAGGCTCGTCTTCGGAAGCGAGAAGTCTCGCGGATAGCGACGAGCAGGCTCGTCTTCGGAGGCGAGAAGTCTCGCGGATAGCGACGAGCAGGCTCGTCTTCGGAAGCGAGAAGTCTCGCGGGCCTCGGTAGTCGGTTCGGAAGCGGAGTGACTACCGCGGTGGAATCTCTCCTCGTTTGCGCGGCGTCGCGTAATATAGTCTCACGATTGAGAGTCGGGGTACGGTGCGGTGCGGAAACGCTCCGCCGCGTGACGTGGTGGTATCTTTAGATGGCGCCTAGGCGCCGGTTTCCCGTCCGACTGATGTTCGGTCGGACGGGTTCGTGACGACTCGGTACTGAGCCGTCACATCACTCCCCTCCTCAGGAGCGTTCGCCCTGAACGTTGCTTATCGGTCTTAACCGTTTAGACCGCAGCTTTCCTTGCCGGTTGAAACGCAAAATCCATTTTCCGTCCTCCGTCCAGATTTTATATAATCGTGCGATGTGGGCTGCGAAGTATGGCACTTCTCTTACTTCTCCCGGACGAAGCTCTACCCGGATTGGCTGTGGCGGTGCTGGTCCAGTTGGTGGTACTGGTGCCGGTTGTACTTGTGCCTTTGGTGGCGATTCCGTTATTGGAACCCGTGGCTTCGACTCGGAGCTCCGCTCTTGACGGATGGTTGGCGGAATCTTTGGTGGTTCCTTCCTACCTCGTACGCTGCTCAGGCGTTTCGTAGGACGGATTGGTGGTGGTGAGCACAGCCACTCCATTTTCCGCTTTTGCGTGGCATCCGATCTCTGTATAGTTGTGCCTCGTGACGGTATGCGTTGGCATGGCTGCTTTATCGGTTTCGAACTCTGTGGTTTTTCATCTTCCTCGTCGGAGACCGCTAGGTCTCTTAAGAGGTTTTTCAAAATCTCTTCGCTTGACTTGGGCATTCCCGGTCGGTTCAGAGAGAATAGATCCGTTTTTTCGTTTGGTCGCTCTTTTATTCCTCTTTTCCGGCTTCCCTTTCCGCTGTTGATTTCTCACTTTCCCCTTTTTCATTGTTGATGATTGTTTTTAAATCTTGTACATGGATGTGTCTGTACCAACGTCCTTTACTATCCTGTACATCCACAATGACTGGTGAAATAATTTTCTTTATTATTAATGGTCCGATGTAGCGCGGCGCTAATTTGCCCTGGAAGCCTTTCAATTTGTTTGATAACGGATGCTCTTTTTTTCCAAACGGTATCGCCTATTTTCGGATGCCAAGCTCTTCTTCTCAGGTTGTAATGTCTCTCTTGTTTTTTAAATGCCCGAGCCATGTTAATTCGGACGAGTCGGTATGCTTCCTGCAATTGTTTATTGTTTGCTTCTGCTGGTAACGTCTCCCCTCGGACCGGTTGCAGGTGATTAGGTGCTCCTTGTAATTCTCTTCCATGGTTTAAGAATGCTGGTGTATATCCGGTTGACTCCTATAAGGCGGTGTTGAACGCGAATTGCAATGCTGGCAGAAATTCGTCCCATTTTCTGTGATTTTTCCCTACGTACTGTGCTATCATAGTTTTTATTGTCCGATTCGCGCGTTCCACCGGGTTACAATGCGGCGCGTATACGGGGGATGTCTGGTGTCGAATTCCGAAATTGTTTAGCAATGTTTCGAGCGGCTTTGCTTTAAACTGTGTTCCGTTATCTGACATAATTGTTTGCGGACAACCGTGTCTATATATTACATGGTTCGTAATCTCTTTTACTACCGCTTGCGCTGTTGCCCTACGCACTGGTCGTATTTCTACCCATTTGGAAAATCTATCCTGACATACTAATAGCCACTTATTTCCTATCGCAGAACGAGGTAGAGGTCCGACAAAATCAACACTAACTTGTGCCCACGGCACCTTAACTGCGCGTGAGTGAAGCAGTCCGGCAGGCCTTTGTTGCGCGACTTTATGTGCCAAGCATATTGTGCATTTCCTCACATATGTGGCAATATCTTTCATCATTCGTGGCCAGAAAAACCTACTTGCTATTCGATTTATCGTTTTTGTAATGCCGAGGTGTCCCGCTGAGGGATCGTCGTGATATTGACGGAGGATTTCTGGTCGCTGTCCGTTCGGTATACATATTTTCCATTGTTCCTCTGCGGGTACCTCGCGAAAGTCTAACTCGTGTAATACATGTTTTGTTAACCTATCGTTCGTTATTCGATAGTCCGGATAGGCTACCGGGTCCTGTAGGACTGCTTCTTTCATACGCTGATACCATGTACATTTCTTCTGAGACGGAAAAGAAGTTATTTCGCTTACAATAGGTTGTCGCGATAACGCGTCCGCTACTTGGTTTGCCGAACCCCTCCGGTACCGAATTTCATAATCGTACTGTTGCAATTCGAACAACCATCTCGCCACTCGTCCTGTCGGTTCATCTATTTTCTGCATCCACCGTAACGATTGGTGATCGGTTATGACTGTAAACTTATAGCCCTCCAGATATCCTCTCATTCGCCGAATACCCCATACTACGGCCAGGCATTCGAGCTCTGTGGCGCTATAGTTTTTCTCTGCGGGGATTAGTGTGCGACTAGCATACGCAATCACACGCTCTCCTTCGTCAAAGTGTTGCGTTAGTATTGCGCCCAGACCATCTCGGCTGGCGTCAGTCTGTAATATAAAGCGGCGTGTAAAGTCGGGACATGCCAGTACTGGTGCTGTTGTTAAAGCCCCTTTCAACGTTTCGAAAGCTTGCTGCTCCTTGACTCCCCATGACCACTTGGTCTTCTTTTTCGTCAAGTTTGTTAACGGTGCGGCTATTTCCGAAAATTTCTTGACAAATCTGCGATACCAGGACGCTATACCTAAGAATTGTCGTACTTGTTTTATTGTTGTCGGCGCTTGCCATTTTCTTATGGCTTCGATTTTCCCCGGATCCGTGCGAATGCCCTGCTCATCGATTATGTGTCCTAGGTATTTTAGTTGGTTCACGCAGAATTTACATTTTTCTGTATTGATTCTCAATTGTGCTTGCCGCAATCTTTCAAATACCTCTGACAATCGGTTTATGTGTTCGTCCAGATCTTTACTGACTACTATAATGTCATCTAAGTATACAAACACAAATGGTTCTAGAGCTGGTCCCAAAACTGTGTCCATCAATCGTTGGAATGTGGCGGGCGCGGAGTGTAGCCCGAATGGCATTACTCGAAATTGCATGAGCCCACGTCCTGGTACAGTGAATGCAGTGAGCGGCTTACTTTCGTCGGTCAATGGAATTTGCCAGTACCCACTTTTTAGATCTATCGTAGATAGGTATCTGGCTCCTCGCAGCTTATCCAAAGTGGCCGTTATTTGCGGGAGCGGATATGCATCTTTTTGAGTAACGGCGTTTAAGCGACGGAAATCTATGCAAAATCGGTGTGTACCATCTTTTTTCCGAACCACCACTACTGGTGAACTCCAAGCACTATTGGATGGTTCAACAATTCCGGCTTCCTCCATTTTCTTGACCTCTTCGTCAATTATTTTTTGCATAGCTGGATTCCGTGGTCGATATTTTTGCTTAATCGGTCTTCCCTCTATTACCGTAATGTGGTGATAGGCTTTCGTTGTGGGCCCTCTTATTAGTTTGAATTTTCCGATTTCCTTCGCCAGGAAGTTGGTCATTCGTTCCTCTTCATTGCTTGACCGCGTTTTTAAGCCTGTGACTTTTCTCCCGCTTTCCTTCCTTCTAACTGGTGGTGGTGGTATGTTGATTTTTGTCTGTGCCCACAAGTTGGTTCCAATGATCATTTCTGATTCAAGCTTTGGCATGATTACTATTTCTTGTCTGAACTTACGTCCTCCGATCTCTATTTGTAGGTCTGTCTCTCCCTCTGTTTGTGCTATTTCCCCGTTCGCGAGGTGTACCTCGCCGGAACCTACGGTATCAAACTCTGGTCGTATTTTCTTTAAGATGTCTGTTCGGATGCATGATACTTCGGACCCTGAGTCTAGGAGTGCGTATATTTTGTATCCGTTTATTTTTACGGCTATATGTGGCCGGGGCGTGTATCTAATTTTTACGCTTAGGGTCGAGGGTTGGCCTAGATGCCCTCGCCCATTTTCCTGTTTCCCGAAGGATGGCAGTTTTGTGTGAGGACGCCATCTTTACCACAGTGCGAACAGAATTTTTGTGGTGGTCGTCTACAGTATTTTCGGATATGTCCACGCTGCTTACAATTCCAGCAACATTCTGTTCGATTATATGTCTCCTTTGCTACCGCGGCTGTTATTCTGTTGACGTGTTCTTTACTCTCTTTGCGCTGGACTTCAATTGTTTCATAATCCTGTGCTAGCTCCCGCAATTGATCTATTGATTTTAGTTCGTGCTTTCTAATATATATTTTATATTCCGGATTCAGGTTTCGGTATAAACGCCTGAGTTGTTCCTCTTCCGTATCCATTTCGGCTCGGCGCATTAGTGTTTGTAGAGCTGTCTCATATGTTACATATGGCTCATTACTTCTTTGTGTGCGATGCTCAATTTCTTCTCTTAGCTTCTCAGCGTAATCCCGAGCTAAGAAACGCGCACGAAATCCTTGTTGAAAGTCAGACCAAGTTCGCCATTTTCTTCTGTTGTTTCTGTACCATAGTAAGCTTTCTCCTTTTAATATCTCTGTTAAACCTCGTATCAAATATTCCTCTGGGAACTCGTACCCTTCCCGTAGTTCCTCTATTCGTTCTAGGAAGGATACTGGATCTCGCCCATCAAATACACATCCCCATTTTCTCATTTGTGTGAGAATTGTAGCTGAGTCCGAATTTACCCTATCGTTCGTGTTTATGGTGACGCGACTCGCGGGGCTGGCTGTTCTGGCTGTGTTCTGCATTTTCGCGAATATGAAATTCGGGTTTTCCGTTACAAATTTTCGTAATCGTTTCCGTAAGTCGTCTAGATTTCCGGATGCTTCGAGTTTCGCGTCTATTATATATTCTATTATTTCGTCCTTTCTTAACTTATAAATCCACGATAGCATACGTCCCTCCTATTTATTCTCTTTATTTTTTTTTCCTGTACTACCTGTTCGGGCGCCAATTGCGACGGTAGGCCGTCGTTCCGGAAATGCCGCGGATTTCTGCTCGCCGTATGCCGGGTTCGTTAGAGAATAAATTAGAGAGAGTAGAGATGCAAAATATGTACTATTTATTAAGAAGCTTGAAAGACGAAAAAGACACGTAACTTAATACTAGAACGCAAAATGAGTACGCCTGGTTTTACGCGGTGATATACTTCGTTTAGGCGGGACGTCGTCCCGAACGGTAGTGCGGTATACGTTCACGGTGTCGTAAGGATGGTTCGTGGTACGTCGGTACCTCGCGCGGATATACTCGTATGTGAGAGGTCGCTGGGTGAGGAACCAGGAAGACCTGGTGGAGACGCGGCAGTCCGCACCCCTATCCTCTTCAAAACCTCGAGGAACCGTCGCGGAAGATGTTGTCGTTATCGTTGCGTATCGCAGTTATTTCAGGAATTATCAGTTAGGAGCCAGGAAGTCCTGGCGGAGACGTGGCAGTCCGCACCCCTATCCGAATGATAATTCCCGTTTTTCGGCGAGGAGTTTCGTGAAGATATAGTATAGGACGAGAAGCCTCGTCCTTGAGATGGTTTGTCGAGTAGGCTCGCTGACGGCGTGGTTACGAGAATTCTCGTGGAAGTTTGGCTGTCAACGAGTATTCTCGTTAACGGCCTAGAGGCGAGTATACTCGCGGATAGCGACGAGAATGCTCGTCTTCGGAAGCGAGAAGTCTCGCGGATAGCGACGAGAAGGCTCGTCTTCGGAGGCGAGAAGTCTCGCGGATAGCGACGAGCAGGCTCGTCTTCGGAGGCGAGAAGTCTCGCGGGCCTCGGTAGTCGGTTCGGAAGCGGAGTGACTACCGCGGTGGAATCTCTCCTCGTTTGCGCGGCGTCGCGTAATATACTCTCACGATTGAGAGTCGGGGTACGGTGCGGTGCGGAAACGCTCCGCCGCGTGACGTGGTGGTATCTTTAGATGGCGCCTAGGCGCCGGTTTCCCGTCCGACTGATGTTCCGTCGGACGGGTTCGTGACGACTCGGTACTGAGCCGTCACAAAATCAATATGTAATCATAAAGTATAGACCT
>NW_022639668.1:287561-287633 GCF_010583005.1 Odontomachus brunneus | reverse complement strand
AGGCTCGTCTTCGGAAGCGAGAAGTCTCGCGGATAGCGACGAGCAGGCTCGTCTTCGGAAGCGAGAAGTCTT
>NW_022639668.1:287187-287551 GCF_010583005.1 Odontomachus brunneus | reverse complement strand
CTGATGTTCCGTCGGACGGGTTCGTGACGACTCGGTACTGAGCCGTCACAATATCAATATGTAATCATAAAGTATAGACCTTTCTTTGCAATTTTAAAACGAGGCAGATTTTTTCGCAGAGTTTCGACATATCTAAGGACGCGATCCATTGCACGTTGCAAACGCTTCGAAGTCTAAGCACTCAAAGTTACCCATGCATTTCTTTTAAACCGCTTAATACAATAGGTGTAGTAAGCTTTAAGCATTAAGAAATTAAACAATCCTAGTCGACTTTTACAAGAATAATCGAATGAGGTTTGCCAATTTCTTATGACTTAAAGCTTACTACACTTATTGTATTCCCGTGCTAATTTGACGTACTAGA
>NW_022639668.1:286516-287156 GCF_010583005.1 Odontomachus brunneus | reverse complement strand
ATTTTATATAATCGTGCGATGTGGGCTGCGAAGTATGGCACTTCTCTTACTTCTCCCGGACGAAGCTCTACCCGGATTGGCTGTGGCGGTGCTGGTCCAGTTGGTGGTACTGGTGCCGGTTGTACTTGTGCCTTTGGTGGCGATTCCGTTATTGGAACCCGTGGCTTCGACTCGGAGCTCCGCTCTTGACGGATGGTTGGCGGAATCTTTGGTGGTTCCTTCCTACCTCGTACGCTGCTCAGGCGTTTCGTAGGACGGATTGGTGGTGGTGAGCACAGCCACTCCATTTTCCGCTTTTGCGTGGCATCCGATCTCTGTATAGTTGTGCCTCGTGACGGTATGCGTTGGCATGGCTGCTTTATCGGTTTCGAACTCTGTGGTTCTTCATCTTCCTCGTCGGAGACCGCTAGGTCTCTTAAGAGGTTTTTCAAAATCTCTTCGCTTGACTTGGGCATTCCCGGTCGGTTCAGAGAGAATAGATCCGTTTTTTCGTTTGGTCGCTCTTTTATTCCTCTTTTCCGGCTTCCCTTTCCGCTGTTGATTTCTCACTTTCCCCTTTTTCATTGTTGATGATTGTTTTTAAATCTTGTACATGGATGTGTCTGTACCAACGTCCTTTACTATCCTGTACATCCACAAT
>NW_022639668.1:281379-281713 GCF_010583005.1 Odontomachus brunneus | reverse complement strand
CCTTTATTATTGGACCGCCTCCATATCTATTACCTTAAGAAGCAAGAAAAAGTCTCTTAAAAAAAAACTTACTTTAATTGGAAACTTGTATTAATTGTTTCAAACTTACATAACACAAACCAACGAAAAATCGGCTCTTACATGTCTACTGTTTATATTTAGAATTAAATTAATAAAAAAGAAGTTTGTACGACATTTTCCGCGGTGCTACGGCATTAAACCATACTTTATATACTAAACATTAAACAATACTTTATATAATCATAAAACCATAAATCATAAAATCATTATATAAAACCATTAAACAATACTTTATATATAATCATATATAATT
>NW_022639668.1:278602-281369 GCF_010583005.1 Odontomachus brunneus | reverse complement strand
TGTCTCTCTTGTTTTTTAAATGCCCGAGCCATGTTAATTCGGACGAGTCGGTATGCTTCCTGCAATTGTTTATTGTTTGCTTCTGCTGGTAACGTCTCCCCTCGGACCGGTTGCAGGTGATTAGGTGCTCCTTGTAATTCTCTTCCATGGTTTAAGAATGCTGGTGTATATCCGGTTGACTCCTATAAGGCGGTGTTGAACGCGAATTGCAATGCTGGCAGAAATTCGTCCCATTTTCTGTGATTTTTCCCTACGTACTGTGCTATCATAGTTTTTATTGTCCGATTCGCGCGTTCCACCGGGTTACAATGCGGCGCGTATACGGGGGATGTCTGGTGTCGAATTCCGAAATTGTTTAGCAATGTTTCGAGCGGCTTTGCTTTAAACTGTGTTCCGTTATCTGACATAATTGTTTGCGGACAACCGTGTCTATATATTACATGGTTCGTAATCTCTTTTACTACCGCTTGCGCTGTTGCCCTACGCACTGGTCGTATTTCTACCCATTTGGAAAATCTATCCTGACATACTAATAGCCACTTATTTCCTATCGCAGAACGAGGTAGAGGTCCGACAAAATCAACACTAACTTGTGCCCACGGCACCTTAACTGCGCGTGAGTGAAGCAGTCCGGCAGGCCTTTGTTGCGCGACTTTATGTGCCAAGCATATTGTGCATTTCCTCACATATGTGGCAATATCTTTCATCATTCGTGGCCAGAAAAACCTACTTGCTATTCGATTTATCGTTTTTGTAATGCCGAGGTGTCCCGCTGAGGGATCGTCGTGATATTGACGGAGGATTTCTGGTCGCTGTCCGTTCGGTATACATATTTTCCATTGTTCCTCTGCGGGTACCTCGCGAAAGTCTAACTCGTGTAATACATGTTTTGTTAACCTATCGTTCGTTATTCGATAGTCCGGATAGGCTACCGGGTCCTGTAGGACTGCTTCTTTCATACACTGATACCATGTACATTTCTTTTGAGACGGAAAAGAAGTTATTTCGCTTACAATAGGTTGTCGCGATAACGCGTCCGCTACTTGGTTTGCCGAACCCCTCCGGTACCGAATTTCATAATCGTACTGTTGCAATTCGAACAACCATCTCGCCACTCGTCCTGTCGGTTCATCTATTTTCTGCATCCACCGTAACGATTGGTGATCGGTTATGACTGTAAACTTATAGCCCTCCAGATATCCTCTCATTCGCCGAATACCCCATACTACGGCCAGGCATTCAAGCTCTGTGGCGCTATAGTTTTTCTCTGCGGGGATTAGTGTGCGACTAGCGTACGCAATCACACGCTCTCCTTCGTCAAAGTGTTGCGTCAGTATTGCGCCCAGACCATCTCGGCTGGCGTCAGTCTGTAATATAAAGCGGCGTGTAAAGTCGGGACATGCCAGTACTGGTGCTGTTGTTAACGCCCCTTTCAACGTTTCGAAAGCTTGCTGCTCCTTGACTCCCCATGACCACTTGGTCTTCTTTTTCGTCAAGTTTGTTAACGGTGCGGCTATTTCCGAAAATTTCTTGACAAATCTGCGATACCAGGACGCTATACCTAAGAATTGTCGTACTTGTTTTATTGTTGTCGGCGCTTGCCATTTTCTTATGGCTTCGATTTTCTCCGGATCCGTGCGAATGCCCTGCTCATCGATTATGTGTCCTAGGTATTTTAGTTGGTTCACGCAGAATTTACATTTTTCTGTATTGATTTTCAATTGTGCTTGCCGCAATCTTTCAAATACCTCTGACAATCGGTTTATGTGTTCGTCCAGATCCTTACTGACTACTATAATGTCATCTAAGTATACAAACACAAATGGTTCTAGAGCTGGTCCCAAAACTGTGTCCATCAATCGTTGGAATGTGGCGGGCGCGGAGTGTAGCCCGAATGGCATTACTCGAAATTGCATGAGCCCACGTCCTGGTACAGTGAATGCAGTGAGCGGCTTACTTTCGTCGGTCAATGGAATTTGCCAGTACCCACTTTTTAGATCTATCGTAGATAGGTATCTGGCTCCTCGCAGCTTATCCAAAGTGGCCGTTATTTGCGGAAGCGGATATGCATCTTTTTGAGTAACGGCGTTTAAGCGACGGAAATCTATGCAAAATCAGTGTGTACCATCTTTTTTCCGAACCAGCACGACTGGTGAACTCCAAGCACTATTGGATGGTTCAACAATTCCGGCTTCCTCCATTTTTTTGACCTCCTCGTCAATTATTTTTTGCATAGCTGGATTCCGTGGTCGATATTTTTGCTTAATCGGTCTTCCCTCTATTACCTTAATGTGGTGATAGGCTTTCGTTGTAGGTCCTCTTATTAGTTCGAATTTTCCGATTTCCTTCGCCAGGAAGTTGGTCATCCGTTCCTCTTCATTGCTTGACCGCGTTTTTAAGCCTGTGACTTTTCTCCCGCTTTCCTTCCTTCTATCTGGTGGTGGTGGTATATTGATTTTTGTCTGTGCCCACAAGTTGGTCCCAATGATCATTTCTGATTCAAGCTTTGGCATGATTACCATTTCTTGTCTGAACTTACGTCCTCCGATCTCTATTTGTAGGTCTGTCTCTCCCTCTGTTTGTGCTATTTCCCCGTTCGCGAGGTGTACCTCGCCGGAACCTACGGTATCAAACTCTGGTCGTATTTTCTTTAAGATGTCTGTTCGGATGCATGATACTTCGGACCCTGA
Source organism: Odontomachus brunneus (assembly GCF_010583005.1). Classification (NCBI taxonomy): domain Eukaryota; kingdom Metazoa; phylum Arthropoda; class Insecta; order Hymenoptera; family Formicidae; genus Odontomachus; species Odontomachus brunneus. Next base: position 278,679 of record NW_022639668.1, on the reverse strand, counting down.
GTCTAGGAGTGCGTATATTTTGTATCCGTTTATTTTTACGGCTATATGTGGCCGGGGCGTGTATCTAATTTTTACGC
>NW_022639668.1:270856-271930 GCF_010583005.1 Odontomachus brunneus | reverse complement strand
GATGTGCAAGTGCTGCGATAAGCACCACCTTGCACATTCCGCATTTAGGACCTCAATTCCAAACGCATCGAACCATTACCAAATATGGTAATGTTTTTGTCGCCAGGCACCCCCTCCGACAAGCCTAAAATAATACTATAAAAAAGCGGAGAGACCGCTCGCGTCAGGCTTAACATCTCGGTCTCTCGCCGCGACATACGCGTCATACGTGACTTACGCGCGGTTCGCATATTAACTCATAAGTACGGGAGTTGTAATTAAAACACATACAAGTGTACTATTCAATAAACCTTTTTATAATTAAGACTACAAGATCGTGGTCAAAATCTTTAACTACATTTTATCCACCGCCACACACCCTGCCGCGCCCGCATCACCGATCTCGAACTTTTCCTTCGTGTCCCGGCAACACGGCCACGACAACATCCTGTATATCCATATATTACATATATTTCATATACGTAAGATAAATATACATGACGATATATACTATGTAAAAACATTAATATTTTTTACATTTGGAGAACCGGAAGTTACTTTATCGGCTTTTGACTGTTATAGTAGATTTTATGCTGTTTTTACTTCTCAAATGTCTCAAAAATTTTGACCATGTCGGCACATGTAGGAGGGGTACTGTGAGTGAAGGGGGGGGAGAGAGGAACCGACGCCACGCTTGATCGACGGGCTAGAGCTCCGGTACGCCAGTACACGTTTCTTGTTAACAACACTGTATACGATATATCGTGAGAAAATTTGTATTTTATTGTGTGTCTCGGATTCAGCGACTCTGTGTTTATCACGAATCTTAAATTTCGTCGTTAACTCGATCGTTTTTTCGATCGAGCGTTTACACACGAATGATTGCCGCCGAAGAGCTCGAGATCCTTTTGTTCATAGCAGATCTCGCTCTCAAACTTAAACCGGTGTATTAAAAACGTTATCGCTATTCGCAATTCGTCTTTTGTAACTTTATTTTCGCTATCGAGACCGTCAAACCGGCGAGTCTTCCGAGTCGTTAGGCTAATCGTTTTCGAATCGGTTCGCATACCGCTCGCCATTCGATCGCTTTTCTTT
>NW_022639668.1:269174-270846 GCF_010583005.1 Odontomachus brunneus | reverse complement strand
GTGCAATGATAACTTTTTATCAGCATGGCGAAAACTATAACATAGTGAAAATTCAGCCAATTTGACCGAAAACCATTTTCTATAGGTTTTGTGCTGGGTCCTTTGTTTGTTCTCGAAATATACAACTAAAACGGCAGTATATTTCACTCAAGAGATATAAATTCGGCATAAAACTTTTTGAACTTGTAGATTCTATAACAAATTTTTTTATTGACTTATTGTTTATACAGGAAAGGATTTCGATTATAAAATAATTGAAAATATGGGTATTAGTGAGTCAATAGTATGTGAATTGATGAATCCGTATTTCAACAAGAGACATATTTTATATGCGAACAATTGGTATAAATCGCCAGTTTTATCGAAATATTTGTATGACCGACAAACAGGCTTTCTGATACCGTTAGGAAAAATCGTAAAGGTTTACCAGAACTAAAAAAAGGTTGAAAAAAAAGGGAAATAAAGACGGTTTGTAATGATACATCACACATAAAATGAAACGATAGGCGTGTTGTATTCATTTTCACGAGCGCACATGAAAACACAATGTCGTCCACGGGGAAAAAAATTATAAAACCAACGATGACATGATAAAATCGACGGCAGCTATCAAATATAATAAACTTGTGGGTAGAGTGGACACCATTGATCGACAACTATCAATATGCGAAACTATACGAAAAATGATGAAGTGGTATAAGAAACTTTTTTTCTATTGTGTAGATTTAGCAATAATAAATGCGTATGTTTCATACAAAATGGAAAACTCGGGTAGCACAATGTCCATTCCACAGATGAAACTTCAAATTATCCACGAAATGTTAGAAAATAGCAACTATAGTAGAAAGCGAGTTCTAAGATAACGCAGCGATTTACCATAAAATCCAACTCGGTTAACTGCTCGTTATTTTTCGAAAAAATTACAAAAAGAAAGACATGGTATTGTCTGTTCGCACAAATCGTCTCGTAAAAGAACGCTGTTTGATTGTACAGATTGCGATGCACCACTATGCATTGCTCCGTGCTTCAAAATATATCACACCCAGGCAAACTTCTAAATGTAGCATAAGTATGGAGTGTGAATAAATTCTCGCCGTTTCACCATCAGATGGTGGTATAAAAATTTTGTGTGTTTAATTCAAAATGATGATCTATATTGAAGTTCTATAAGCTATGTTTAAAATCAGTGCGTGTCTTTCCATTAACCTATAAAGAACATTTTCTTTTCGTAGCGTAAAACATGTTAAATTTCGTGCCAAATAAACCGTTTTTGCGGGGAATTTTACTGCACTATTTTATTCAAAAGAAATCTGCAGCTAAAGCACACAGAATTTTTGTAGAAATCTATGGTGATCATGCTCTGTCGGAAAGAACATGCAGAGATTGGTTTAACCGATTTAAAAATGGTGATTTTGACGTTCAAGATAGATAACGCAGTAGTGCACCAAAAAAGTTTCAAGACGAAGAATTGGAAACATTACTTGCTGAAGATCCATGTCAGACGCAATCCGATGTTGCAAAATCATTAGGAGTTGATCGAACAACAGTTTCAAAACGTCTGACAGCATTAGGAATGATACAAAAGGAAGGATCTTGGGTACCATACGAACTGAAGCCGAGAGACGTCGAACGGCGTCTTGTCACGTGTGAACAGCTGCTTCAACGACAAAAA
>NW_022639668.1:267515-268924 GCF_010583005.1 Odontomachus brunneus | reverse complement strand
GATGTGCAAGTGCTGCGATAAGCACCACCTTGCACATTCCGCATTTAGGACCTCAATTCCAAACGCATCGAACCATTACCAAATATGGTAATGTTTTTGTCGCCAGGCACCCCCTCCGACAAGCCTAAAATAATACTATAAAAAAGCGGAGAGACCGCTCGCGTCAGGCTTAACATCTCGGTCTCTCGCCGCGACATACGCGTCATACGTGACTTACGCGCGGTTCGCATATTAACTCATAAGTACGGGAGTTGTAATTAAAACACATACAAGTGTACTATTCAATAAACCTTTTTATAATTAAGACTACAAGATCGTGGTCAAAATCTTTAACTACATTTTATCCACCGCCACACACCCTGCCGCGCCCGCATCACCGATCTCGAACTTTTCCTTCGTGTCCCGGCAACACGGCCACGACAACATCCTGTATATCCATATATTACATATATTTCATATACGTAAGATAAATATACATGACGATATATACTATGTAAAAACATTAATATTTTTTACATTTGGAGAACCGGAAGTTACTTTATCGGCTTTTGACTGTTATAGTAGATTTTATGCTGTTTTTACTTCTCAAATGTCTCAAAAATTTTGACCATGTCGGCACATGTAGGAGGGGTACTGTGAGTGAAGGGGGGGGAGAGAGGAACCGACGCCACGCTTGATCGACGGGCTAGAGCTCCGGTACGCCAGTACACGTTTCTTGTTAACAACACTGTATACGATATATCGTGAGAAAATTTGTATTTTATTGTGTGTCTCGGATTCAGCGACTCTGTGTTTATCACGAATCTTAAATTTCGTCGTTAACTCGATCGTTTTTTCGATCGAGCGTTTACACACGAATGATTGCCGCCGAAGAGCTCGAGATCCTTTTGTTCATAGCAGATCTCGCTCTCAAACTTAAACCGGTGTATTAAAAACGTTATCGCTATTCGCAATTCGTCTTTTGTAACTTTATTTTCGCTATCGAGACCGTCAAACCGGCGAGTCTTCCGAGTCGTTAGGCTAATCGTTTTCGAATCGGTTCGCATACCGCTCGCCATTCGATCGCTTTTCTTTATAAAGAACCCCGCACAAAACCTATGGAAAATGGTTTTCGGTCAAATTGGCTGAAATTTCACTGTTATAGTTTACGCCATAAAACGTGCTGATAAAAAGTTATCATTGCACCAAGTCCCAAAAGTCAATATTTCCCAAGATATAAAGGGTCAAAGTAGTGAAATATGGTCATCCGCAGTAGTAAGACGTATGTTATAAGTGATACATTGATATTTATTCACGAAATAAATAAAAATCGATTTTTACATACAGGGTGAATATTATATACCGGAACACCTGAATATTTCGAAAACAAAGCGTTGTATAAAAAAATGTTAAATACAAAAGTTGTAGGG
>NW_022639668.1:266719-267505 GCF_010583005.1 Odontomachus brunneus | reverse complement strand
ATGTAGTTTCCACTAAAAATATGTAGTTTCCTTAAAATGTAGTTTCCACTCTTGAAAATAGAAAAAAATTGAGAAGACTTTTAATAATAAAAACCAAAAAATAACAAAAACCAAAAAATAACAATATCAAGAATGAGATGCTATACAGCATCTTCTTAAACCAGAGATGCGGCGCTTGGATCGTTTGGTAGCATGTGCTATAGGCAGCCTACGACGCGTGGTACCAAGCGACCCAAGCATCGCATCTTTGCCTTAAACGCAGTCTATAGCTATCTCACTCGCATTGTCTACACGTACAAACAGGCGAGTGAGACGCCTGTAGGCACGTTTAAGCGCAGTGTGAACATTTTATTGGCCCCGTGAGGAGCCGATCGTGCGGAGCATCGTGAGCGCATTTTTAATAATCAGTCCAATATCCGGATCGGTCGATCACTTGATTGAGTCGATTAGGTATCGAATCAATCAAGTTTGCTAAATAATTTGGTCGGAACCGAAGTTCTTCCCAAATTTCTTTCGCATGATCCACCAACGCTGCTACCGTCCTTTCCCTTCTTGGTTCCCATCGTTGAACCATTTGTGCCCAAACATTTTCGATTAAATTTAGATCTGGTGAGCGAGCAGGCCATTTAACCAATTGGATCTCCGGATGATCTCGAAACCATGTTTGCGTTTCACGTGAATTATGGACTCCGGAGTTATCCTGCACCAATCGGATCACTGGCATTTCCTCTGCGGCGTAAATTGCGCGTACTGATGGAAGAAGGACATCTTCCAGTACATGAATGG
>NW_022639668.1:266616-266709 GCF_010583005.1 Odontomachus brunneus | reverse complement strand
TGTTAAATTTCGTGCCAAATAAACCGTTTTTGCGGGGAATTTTACTGCACTATTTTATTCAAAAGAAATCTGCAGCTAAAGCACACAGAATTT
>NW_022639668.1:266198-266606 GCF_010583005.1 Odontomachus brunneus | reverse complement strand
TCCTGCACCAATCGGATCACTGGCATTTCCTCTGCGGCGTAAATTGCGCGTACTGATGGAAGAAGGACATCTTCCAGTACACGAATGTACTCCACAGAGTTCATTCTTGCGGGAATGACTGCGAGCTCACCGATTGCACTGCCGGAAATCCAGCCCCACATTGCACATGAAATCCTCCCACTCCTGTGGGTAGGCACAACATGATTTGGATGCAGCCGTTGATCCCTTGGACGCCATACGTGAGGTTGGTGATCGGCAGACGATACAAAGACCTTTTCATCGGTCCAGATCGTTACCTCCCACTCCTTACGGCTCCTCACTATGTTTTCCAAAGTAAACGCGACACGTTGCTCTCGATGTTCGAGAGTCAACGGAATTTTGTGGGCTGGACGGTAGCAACGAAGCCCA
>NW_022639668.1:266077-266188 GCF_010583005.1 Odontomachus brunneus | reverse complement strand
AAGCACACAGAATTTTTGTAGAAATCTATGGTGATCATGCTCTGTCGGAAAGAACATGCAGAGATTGGTTTAACCGATTTAAAAATGGTGATTTTGACGTTCAAGATAGAT
>NW_022639668.1:265629-266067 GCF_010583005.1 Odontomachus brunneus | reverse complement strand
TGGGCAGTGCCGAAAGGTTGCTCACCAACTGCAGCGACTAACGCTTGGTCTTCTTGTGCCCCGGTCGTCCGAGGTCCACGATTATGAAGACGGTGATCATGCAAAGCATGATCGCCCCCTTCATTAAATCGTTGTATCCATCGTCGGACAGTTTTCTCAGAACATGGAATAGCAGCAGCAATTTCTGCTACTGTTCTTCCCGCCTGCCACTGCCCCACAATGCGACCTCGTACCTCAGGACACAAGTTCACAGGCATAATCGTTTTCACACTTTTTCACTATCGTCCACTTGATGCTGCGACGCCACGATAAGTGATTTATTCAGAGAAAAAAAGGAAAAATATGAACAGCTAAAAAACCCGGTCTCCTAGTAACGAATCAACAAGCAATAACAAGAAAAAACCGACATTATGACAAAATATGTCTATCATTTCCGAC
>NW_022639668.1:262662-265619 GCF_010583005.1 Odontomachus brunneus | reverse complement strand
ATGAGCAAAGACACGATAAGGTGATTTTGCTGCATGATAACGCTCGGCCGCATGTCGCGTCATAGGTCAAAACATACCTGGAAACGCTGAAATGGGAAGTCCTACCCCACCCGCCGTACTCTCCAGACATTGTGCATTCTGATTACTATTTATTTCGATCGATGACTAACGGCCTGGTTGAGCAGCACTTCACTTCGTATGAAAAAACAAAAAAATGGATCGATTTGTAAATAGCCGCAAAAGAAGTGTTGTTTTTTCGACGTGGAATTCAAATGCTGCCAGAAAGATGAGAAAAAGTAGTCTCCAGCGATACTTTAATTGACTTGTTTTTTTATTATTTTTTTTAAATAAAGGATTTATTTTCACAAAAAAACGGCGAGAACTTATTCACACTCCCAATAACATAAGAAAACATAAATATTTTTTCGCCCAATTCTTTCATTTTTCTTTGATGCTGTTAGTTTTTTGCTAAATAAATTGATATGAAAACATTTAACGCATTTTGACTTATTTCTACCTTATAAATTGTTATATGTGAGTGTTTTTACATATGTAAATTATGCAAATTTCACTCTAAAGTCATTTCAAACATTAATTCTAACGACATATAATGGCATAAAGTGAAAAAACAAAAAAAATGTGGATATTTTTTTTCGGACCGGAAGCCGATATATTGGCGCGAGAGCGGTATCAGCTTTTTTCCCATTCAATCCAATGGCATTGATAAAAAAGTTCTAATTCTTAAAATAAAAAAGTCGATAAAAAAATAATCGATCCTCAAAAGGTTAATATGTATACAGGTTGAGCCATTTTAATCGACGAAACCAAATTAAAATATGCCAGCTACAAAAAAATGGTTAAGACAAGAATTGTAGAGGACAACAGGGGTCATTTTACCGTGCTAATAATTTTGACCTTTAGATCGATTTTCAAGGTCATTCGTAGATCAAAGCCATTTTTTTAAATTACAACCTCTATTTTTGACATCGGATTCGAAAAGAGCAGAAAATTTTACGTTAAAAATGATATTTAGATTTTTTTCTGAGTCCAAGAAGGTCAAATCAAGAACTAGGAAGATGTTAATTCAATACTTTTAGCGTTACCCGGAAACAATGACATGGACATAGTAAGTTCTGTTTCCTTTGGAGTGCTTGATTATCGTGAGTCCCCTTGCCTCTCACCATAACTGCAATTTATCATAATTATAAAGATGTTATTTTTGCTCAACGGACTAGAACAAAGGAAGATATGATAAAACGAATTCGTAGAGCTTGCGCAGCCATTCCTAGAGACACTTTGCTTTCAACAGTGAGAAATTTTGAACGACGTTTAAATTTGTGCCTTGAAGCAAACGGAGGCAACTTTGAACAGTTACTCCGTGGGTAATTATGATAAATTGCAGTTATGGTAAGAGGCAAGCGGACCTTCTTGGACTCAGAAAAAAAATCTAAATATTTTTAACATAAAATTTTCTGCTCTTTTCGAATCTGGTGTAAAAAATAGGGGTTCTAATTTTAAAAAATAACTTTGACTTTCGAATGACCTTGAAAATCAATCTGAAGGTTAAAATTATTACCACGGTAAAATGACCCCCGTTGTCCTCTACAATTCTTGTCTTAACCATTTTTTTGTATCTGGCGTATTTTAGGAGCAATTTGGATCCGTCGATTAAAATGGCTCACCCTGTATATCGCATATAATGTCGCACGTATATTCCATGAATATACATATTTTGGAACATATTGAGAGTGTGTATTAATTTGAAAGGGTTTTCAAGAGATGGCGTAACTAGTACTATATCGCGTCGGGTTATATTGTTGCTACCGTCATGTCAACGCACCATCATGTGGCTTTAGTTTTCAGTATGTGTCAGTATGTGTTGTAACGCTGCACTCGCGACTCGTGCAGTCGGCACACGAATCGGGTGCAGCGACAAAATTATGTTATTTTATTTCCTGGTCAGCTTTCACAGTTCGGCGGATTTCGCGAGACCCGACAGCTCACACGAACCAAACGAAATCTCTAACTGGGCGCCAGGTACGGCGATCCGTACCCACTAAAATAATTGTACACTAAACGCTAAAAGGTTGGTCTCGCCGAAGAGTAGCACTCGTCGTCCGCCTGAACTGCTGACCAAGACGTCCGGCAGCTCAGCCCTCTTCGCGGCAGAGGGGCTGGTTCGCTCGAAGTCGGAGGTGCAAGGAGAGAACGGCGACTAGGTTAATTAAATAAGCCGAAATATCCTGAGACAACGTTTATTGTTCGTGACCGTTACACAAGTATTAATCGGCAGCAAATATATTATGATAACAAAGTTAGTCTTTGTTCGTAATCGCGACAGAGAAATTCGGCAGCGCGAGTTATCGTCGTGACCGGCGGAGGTCACGACCGCCACGTACACGTTCGGCGGTGTGTCCGCGTCGACGGTATAACCGGCGGATGTTCGGCGGTTTCCCTACGTACGAAAGAACCCGTGAGCTTGTCCCTCGAACGCGCGAGAGGGACGCGAGCCCTTGCCCTCGTCCAGGAGGACGGCCGGGTCTCCGCTCGTCGACGCCTCACCCGCTCCGTGCCACGAAAATCACTAAAATATATCTAGTCCTCGTTCCTCTTGGAACGGACTCACCAAATGTCGAGCGGAGCGGGGGCGGTCGGCAGCTGGCCTCGGCGGTCCCTCTGGACTCACACTAATCTGACCCTGGATCGCAGCGGTCTTACGGTCGTCGGTCGAGTCGTCGGTGCTTCGTCGTAGAATCCTCGGCTTCACGGATGGCGCGTCCTTCACACTCAATACCGTATACTTTGCAAGATTGGTGACGAAAGCTCTCGAACGGTCGTTGTCTTCCCGTTTTATCTGAGGTTTTTGAACTCGCTTCCGACAGCTCTTGATTGCTCATTGGCGGGATCTTTCCCCCGTTTTCCGATCTCAGATTTACACAGCTGTTTTCATTATGTCA
>NW_022639668.1:257764-262560 GCF_010583005.1 Odontomachus brunneus | reverse complement strand
GCGGCAGCTATCCTCCGCTCGTCCGCGGTGTCGATCCACTCCGTCCTCGCGGCTTCCTAGCGACAGCTCGTGATCGCTCCCCTTCGGCAGCTTCGCCTCGCCGTTCAGGATGTTGCTGAAAACAGTTCTGTGTTAAGTTTTCCCACCCTGTGGGTCCCTACCGAGTCGTATTATTAATGGAAGCGGTTCACCTGGAGTAGCGAGTCTTGCGGCCGTTCTTCTCGCAGGCTTTCTCTCTCCCACGGCGGCAGCAGTCCTCCTTGCTGGTGGCTTCTTCTTCTTGACTCAACCTCGATGACCGTATTTATGCACAAAATATATAATTCGAGGTCTGCGTAGGCTCGCGTCCTAATCGCCTTACGGCTAGGACGCGACATCCGCCTGCAGCCGGGAAGCGCATAATGCTTCCTTACTATAGTCGACGAGTGACGGACGATAGTTACTAATCGTCACGTCACAGTGTGTTTTTCAATATGTCATTTTACCGAAGTGTAAACAACATTGTTTTTTTTTAGCATTGAATATGTCGAATTTTGTGCCAACAAAACGCAATTTGCGGGAAGCTTTGTTTTTTTATTTCCATTTGAAGAAAAGTACTGCTGAAAGTCAACAAATACTGTCGGAAGCTTATGGTGATTATACTCCATCGATTTTAACATATGAGTACTGGTTTCGATGCTATAAAAAAGGTGATGTTGACACGGAAGACAAGGAACGTCCAGGCCAGCCGAAAAAGTTTGAAGATGAGGAAGTGGAAGCTTTACTCGATCAAGACCCGAGTCAAACACAAAAAGAACTTGCAGAATCATTAAAAGTTGATCGATCAACGATTTCCAGACGTTTGATGACCATTGAAATAATTCAAAAACAAGGAAATTGGGTGCCGTACGAGTTAAAGCCGAGAGACGTCGAAAGGCGCAAAATGACCTGTGAATTGTTGCTTCAAAGACACAGAACAAAGTTTTTTGCATCGTATCGTGACGGGTGATGAAAAATGGATACCCTACGATAATCCGAAGCGCAAAAAATCATGGTGCAGGCCAGGCGAACTATTAACATCGACGGCAAAGCCGAATATTCATGGCGCCAAACTCATGCTCTGTATTTGGTGGGATCAGCTAGGTGTAGTGTATTATAAGCTGCTCCAACTCAACAAAATCATCACTGAGGAACGCTATCAACAACAATTGATGCAATTGAGCTGAACATTGAAGCAAAAACGGCCAGATTACGCGAAAAGGTACGATAAAGTGATTTTGCAGCATGACAACGCTCGGCTAAATGTTGCGAAAGCGACCAAGGAAACGTTAGAAACGTTTAACGGATGTCCTACCACACCCGCCAGATTATTCTCCAGATATTTATTTTTCCGAATACCACCTATTTCGATCGATGTCTCATGACCTGTCTGAGCAGCGCTTCCATTCTTATGAGGATACCAAAAAATGGGTGGATTTGTGGATAGCTTCAAAAGATGTGTCGTTATTTCGACGTGGAATCCACCTATTACCAGAAATATTGGAAAAAGTAGTGGCTAGCGATTGACAATATTTTGAATGATCAATTTGTAACCATTTTTTCACAATATAGCGTATTTTTACCAAAAAATCCCTTAAAATTAATGCACACTCCCAATACATCGATACATATCGCATGCACATATGTTAAAAGAAATTTGCGGTACATTCGATATCCGTGATAAATGATACATTTGGCATGCATATGTACATTATATATCATATATATGTATATATATATATTGATGTACCATTACTTTTAAAGTTGGTATTTATTGAATATTCTTCCAGTAAATACAAACTATCAGTAACATAACATCAATGTTATAATTTACTATCATTAATTAATTTCTCTTATATTATCATATAGAAAAGTGTTAAGGTAATGTTATCGAAGAGTGAACATAGATGTATACTTTATTTGTGAATTCAAAAATAATAATATTTATGCACAAATAAAGATGTACAAACCCTGTGAACACTAACTAACAATAACTTAACATTAACGTTATAATTTCCCAGTTAATAATGTAAATACAATATGTGTTTTATGTAACAGTTACATTCTTAAGTAAGAAATTATAAGTATGAAATTATAAGAAATAGGAAATTATTATATTGATTTTATGTTACTGATAGTGTTTACTGGAAGAATATTCAATAAACACCAACTTTAAAAGTAACGTTACATCAATATTATAATACTCGCTCAACAATATAACTGTTACATACATGTGTTATATGTAACTTTCACACTGTTAATTAAAAAATTATAATATTAATGTAGCATTACTGTGTTTGTTGATATTTTCCAGATAACACGATGAGTTCTTTAAGTGTTCCTAAAGTTTTCTCCTTTCTGACGTCAATATGAGCACAGATTTCTATGAAAATAGTACATAAAAATAATATCATGTGTTATATGGGTACCTTATGTTTCCTCCAAACTCTATAACTTTTATTTAAAAAATATTCCTAAAAAACTTACGAATTTTCGTTTTGTTTCTCTCTCTCTCTCTTTCTTAATTTTCCTTTATTTCAGTACCCATATAGCACATGATATCATTTGTATGTACTATTTTCATAGCAATCTGTGCTCAAATTGACGTCAGAAAGAAGAAAACTTTAGGAACACTTAAAGAATTCATTATGCTATCTGCGAAACATTTACAAACACAGTAATGCTATATCATATATATATATATATACCAGGTCTGTAAATATGAAACCGGAACTTGCCCATAGGTGGCCCTAGCTGTCAATGTAGTTATCGTCAAACCGCATCATTGGCGCCATTTCCTTGTTGACAAAGATTTTCAACTCACAACAATATAAGTTTCATACAACAGCATAATTTGTAATAGCGTTGACATGTTGAATTTTGCCTGGAAACTACGATTTGCGGACAGCATTGATTTTCTGTTACCATTTGAAGAAAACTGTTGCAGAATCGCATCGAACGCTTGTCGAAGCTTACGATGAGCATGCTCTTGATAAATCACAGTGCTTTGAGTGGTTTAAAAAATTCAAAAGTGGCGATTTTGACGTGAGAAACGAAGAACGTGGAAGTTTGAAGACAGCGAATTGAAAGCATTGTTGGATGAGGATGACACTCAAACGCAACAACAACTCACGGATCAATTAAATGTGACACGAGGAGCCGTCTCCATACATTTGAAAGCCATGGGAAAGATCCAGAAGATGGGAAAATGGGTTCCACATGAACTGAATGAAAGACAGCAGGAAAACCGAAAAACCACTTGCGAAATGCTGCTCGCCAGGTATAAAAGAAAGTCATTTCTCCATCGAATTGTGACTGGCGATGAAAAGTGGATATATTTTGAAAATCCTAAGCTTAAAAGATCATGGGTAACTCCAGGCGAACCATCGACATCGACTGCAAGGCCAAATCGCTATGGACGGAAGACAATGCTCTGTGTTTAGTGGGATCAGAAGGGTGTGATCTATTATGAGCTGCTAAAACCTGGCCAAACCGTTAATACTGAACGTTACCGACAAGAAATGATAGAATTGAATCAAGCTTTGCGTGAAAAACGATCAGAATATAAAAAAAGGTAACACAAAGTGATTTTGCTTCATGATAATACACCATCACATACTGCAAAACTGGTCAAGGAAACGATTGAGGCGTTTAGTTGGGAAATACTTTCGCATGCGTTTTACTCACCAGACTTGGCTCCGTCTGATTATTATTTATTTGCATCGATGGGACACGCACTTGCAAAGTAACGCTTCACTTCTTACGAAAATGTACGAAAATGGCTCGATAACTGGTTTGTCTCAAAAGAGCAACAGTTTTTTTGGCGTGGCATTCACAAATTGTCAGACAAGTGGGAAAAATGTATAGCTAGCGATGGGCAATACTTCGAATAAAATATTTTTTATCATTTTCATACAATAAACGTATATTTTCAATACAAAAATTACGGTTTCATATTTACAGACCTGGTATTTCGATAGTTTTGGTAATCTTCGACCACCCAGCGAATTGGTTCGATATCTCGAGAATAATACGATTGAGTACAATCGTACGTCCTATCAACATTACGATCAGAGCATTTGCGGACAACTTCTACGTTTCCTGCAGACAGTTAACAGGCGATTTAAGGTCCAACGTTCTGCGATCGATGCCCAGTAATCGTTTTGGTTTCTGACGAAGATGTCGCTGACATTTACACTCACCAGCAAGAGTAGCATTTTCGCGGGAAGGTACTTTCCAGCCATAGATCTGAGCGATGGCAATTACGAACTCGGTTTGACAGCCTTTGAAACCTATAACACGATATCGAATATAAATGCGTCAAATAATAAATTTTACTTTGATGAGGACGACAAGGAAATTATAATTCCTGAGGGATCGTACGAATTGTATGCCACCGGTATCTGAAATGTGCGATGTTGGAAACCATCAAACCGATCACTACTAATGATGATGATGATGATCTCATAGTTATTCGCGCCAATGAAAATACAATGAAGTATGAGATCAAGTGTGTTCACCGGATCAACTTTAACAAACTAAATACCATTGCATCGCTACTGGGATTTTCTTCAGATCGCATTCTATAGCCGTAACAATGGCACAAATCGAACGTGACAATCAACATTACGGATGTGAATATTATTCGCATAGAATGTAATGTGACCACCGGTGCGTACAACAACGACAAATGTGTACACACCATACACGAGTTTTCGCTTAATGTACCACTCGGATATAAAATATCGGAAACGCCAGCACAGATCATTTATCTTTCG
>NW_022639668.1:256202-257754 GCF_010583005.1 Odontomachus brunneus | reverse complement strand
CAGCCTTTGAAACCTATAACACGATACCGAATGTAAATGCGTCGAATAATAAATTTTACTTTGATGAGGACGACAAGGAAATTATAATTCCTGAGGGATCGTACGAATTGTATGCCACCGGTATCTGAAATGTGCGATGTTGGAAACCATCAAACCGATCACTACTAATGATGATGATGATGATCTCATAGTTATTCGCGCCAATGAAAATACAATGAAGTATGAGATCAAGTGTGTTCACCGGATCAACTTTAACAAACTAAATACCATTGCATCGCTACTGGGATTTTCTTCAGATCGCATTCTATAGCCGTAACAATGGCACAAATCGAACGTGACAATCAACATTACGGATGTGAATATTATTCGCATAGAATGTAATGTGACCACCGGTGCGTACAACAACGACAAATGTGTGCACACCATACACGAGTTTTCGCTTAATGTACCACCAGGATATAAAATATCGGAAACGCCTGCACAGATCATTTATCTTCCGATCTTTGCACGGAGCGTATCGGATTTGACGATACGTGTTGTGGATCAAAACGGTCGATTGCTTGATTTCCGCGGAGAAGAGATAATCGTCAGGTTGCACGTGCGGCGGCAATAGGACACCTGAGATGCTCGTCTTGAACGAAGCGAGTCAGACTAAATACGTGAGCGACATTTTTCCCATCAAGAGGACAATTATAAACAAGAAAAATAAGAAACTTAGCGCAGCCAACATTGCATTTTTAAGATCTTTGGGATTCATCGTGCGAAAAAATACGTGAAGATGGTCGACATTTTGAACATTGGCGGTGAGCCGATCTTTGACGATCGCATCGTCAAGATCGAGACTCACACGTACAATCCATACGCCAATACATCTTTTGGACACAGTGACGAGATACGAATACCGATACAACAGCAGGATTTGTACACGTTGCCATGTGAGAGTTTTCTCTACATCGAGGGCAAGTTTGTGCAAACGAGGATAGAAGGCGATAACCATGCAGTTGAGATGTTGACAAATAATTGTGCGGCCTTTCTGTTCGATGAAATCCGGTACGAACTCAATGGTGTGGAGGTTGACCGCTGCAGAAACGTTGGAGTAACGAGCACGCTCAAAAACTATGTATCGCTGACTCGTGACAAAAATTTATTGTTGAAGAACGCTGGTTGGGATCTCTCGAGAAACATGTTTGCGGAATACTTTAATTATTGTGTCCCGCTCAATACATTGCTAGGCTTTTGCGAGGACTACAAACGGATCGTAATCAACGCTCGTCACGAATTGATCTTGATATGTTCACGCAACGACTACAATTGCGTGGTGGGACATGCAAACTCTGACCCAAAGATTGATTTGTTCAAAATACAACGGCGAATGCCTCACGTTATGCTGAAATATATAAACAGACTGTCTATGCTGGAACAGACTGCAAACTCTGGAAAGCGGTCGATATTTGAGCATGAGTTTTTGCTCGTGGGATTTGTACGAATTTCCACTCCTACAGAGCACGACCAAGCATTCGTGGGCTGTTAAGACGGCGACTCAGCTGGAGAA
>NW_022639668.1:255981-256109 GCF_010583005.1 Odontomachus brunneus | reverse complement strand
AATCGAACGTGACAATCAACATTACGGATGTGAATATTATTCGCATAGAATGTAATGTGACCACCGGTGCGTACAACAACGACAAATGTGTACACACCATACACGAGTTTTCGCTTAATGTACCACTC
>NW_022639668.1:255739-255971 GCF_010583005.1 Odontomachus brunneus | reverse complement strand
ACTGCAAAGAGAATATACCGATGGATACCACAGCTTACTGCCTCATTCTGCACGATGGCATTGTGGAGTACAGTCCCCTGACCAACATTGTGCGCAAAATCACATAAAAATGAACGTGCCTACATTTGTGGACCTGCAAGGATTCACGGTTGGAATGAGATTTCACGTAAAAGAGATAGCGATATTTGGAAATGGAACTGTTCTGCCCCATTATGTCTTTGCGAGTCCTATG
>NW_022639668.1:255486-255685 GCF_010583005.1 Odontomachus brunneus | reverse complement strand
AATCGAACGTGACAATCAACATTACGGATGTGAATATTATTCGCATAGAATGTAATGTGACCACCGGTGCGTACAACAACGACAAATGTGTACACACCATACACGAGTTTTCGCTTAATGTACCACTCGGATATAAAATATCGGAAACGCCAGCACAGATCATTTATCTTTCGATCTTTGTACGGAGCGTATCGGATTC
>NW_022639668.1:255087-255476 GCF_010583005.1 Odontomachus brunneus | reverse complement strand
GGATACCACAGCTTACTGCCTCATTCTGCACGATGGCATTGTGGAGTACAGTCCCCTGACCAACATTGTGCGCAAAATCACATAAAAATGAACGTGCCTACATTTGTGGACCTGCAAGGATTCACGGTTGGAATGAGATTTCACGTAAAAGAGATAGCGATATTTGGAAATGGAACTGTTCTGCCCCATTATGTCTTTGCGAGTCCTATGCCGTGGCATCTTCTCATGAGAGCTGACAAATCGAAAGCAGCATGACGGCTAATTATCATGGTCTGCAATAGAATGGTGGAATCGTCCCATACAACAAAGCAAAATGTTTGATCACAGACGCTGTGATTAGCGAAACCAACGAAGAATCCAAACTCGTCTACGTCAAGGGATACGAGAAG
>NW_022639668.1:254976-255077 GCF_010583005.1 Odontomachus brunneus | reverse complement strand
GCGGCGGCAATAGGACACCTGAGATGCTCGTATTGAACGAAGCGAGTCAGACTATATACGTGAGCGACATTTTTCCCGCCAAGAGGACAATTATAAATGAT
>NW_022639668.1:254715-254966 GCF_010583005.1 Odontomachus brunneus | reverse complement strand
AGAGCTGACAAATCGAAAGCAGCATGACGGCTAATTATCATGGTCTGCAATAGAATGGTGGAATCGTCCCATACAACAAAGCAAAATGTTTGATCACAGACGCTGTGATTAGCGAAACCAACGAAGAATCCAAACTCGTCTACGTCAAGGGATACGAGAAGCGAGAGTGGCTGACAAATCTCCTCGATGCTGATGTGAGGGGCAAGGTGATTGTTGAGACTCTGGATGCGGATTACGAGGATATGGCTTCA
>NW_022639668.1:254560-254705 GCF_010583005.1 Odontomachus brunneus | reverse complement strand
AGAAACTTAGCGCAGCCAACATTGCATTTTTAAGATCTTTGGGATTCATCGTACGAAAAAATACGTGAAGATGGTCGACATTTTGAACATTGGGGGTGAGCCAATCTTTGACGATCGCATCGTCAAGATCGAGACTTACACCGAG
>NW_022639668.1:250509-254550 GCF_010583005.1 Odontomachus brunneus | reverse complement strand
ACAACAAAGCAAAATGTTTGATCACAGACGCTGTGATTAGCGAAACCAACGAAGAATCCAAACTCGTCTACGTCAAGGGATACGAGAAGCGAGAGTGGCTGACAAATCTCCTCGATGCTGATGTGAGGGGCAAGGTGATTGTTGAGACTCTGGATGCGGATTACGAGGATATGGCTTCATTGGACAAGCTGGATGCAACCAACATTTTACGATGTAATAATCATTCAAAACACTGTGCGTTACAAAATGTACTAAAAATATTTAATTAGTGGTGGTGTCAGCGTCGGAAAGAATTGTTTAACCTTTGATATGTATAATAAATTTTATTATAATGTTTCACATTTTATAATTCAGTAATAATAATAATAACAATAATGGTAATAATACTAAATATATCAATATATTAATAATTAATAATTCTCTTCCCCTTCGTTCTCTTCCTCCTCCTCCTCCTCCTCCTCCTCCTCGATATCTATATCATCTTCATCGCTACTTATATTTATTAATTCCAAGTAGCTCGACTTTTGATTGGAAAGATATAGGGGAAGTTTAGTCCCTTCATACATGGGGCACATTCGTACGTTGGTAATCAGCAGAAAATAATGTTGCATTGTGATACTTAAGATTACACTGAAAATTTCTCAATTTACCGTTCTTTACCGTTTCTTTACCGTTCTATTCTTATTCTTTACCGTTCTTTGCCGTTTTATTACCGTTTCTTTACCAACTCATTACCGTTCTTTACCGTTTCTTTACCGTTCTTTGCCGTTTTTTAACCGTTTTGCCGTTTTTTACCGTTTCTTTACCGTTCTTTACCGTTTCTTTACCGTTCTTTGCCGTTTTATTACCGTTTTTTACCGTTATTTTTTTTACCGTTCTTTACCGTTTCTGTACCTTTTTTGTCGTTTTTTTACCGTTTTGCCGTTTTTTTTTATCGTTTCTTTACCGTTCTTTGCCGTTTTATTATCGTTTCATTACCGTTTTTTTACCATTCTTTGCCGTTTTTTACTGTTTTGCCGTTTTTTTACCGTTTTGTCTTTTTTTTTTTACCGTTTCTTTACCGATTCATTACCGTTCTTTACCGTTTCTTTACCGTTCTTTGCCGTTTTATTATCGTTTTTGCCGTTTTTTTAACGTTTCTTTATATAACACATTGTCCTTGATGTATAATGTTCGCGACGCGACCGAAAAACCAGCGGAAAGTCGTCGCGATGAGAGAACGACACTATCACGTGTTTTCCACGTGCCTAGATGTTCCGCGGCGCGTGCCAGGTAAGCGGGAATAAACACCGATTGCTTTACGTTGTCATAGCAACTGCGGATAAACAGTGTTTCTGCGAATCGACAGCCGGCACGCGCCGTGGAGCCTTACATATCGCGAAACATCTCCTTTTAAGGAAATTTCGGCACGCGACCAGCGATCACCTTATGCTCGGGACCAATCAGGAGGCCAGAGACGAGGAGAAAAGCGCTTGTTCCACACGGCAACTAGCCGCGTTTTACAGAAAGCCGTACAGTCGTGCAGCCGCTTAGATACCAGCGAGACGTCGGAAGAGAGTCGGAGCAATCTATCGTTTTATAGTAAGGTCACGTATCGCGGAGTTAGCTACTTTCGATTCTTTGTTCGATTCCTTGTTCGTAAATCTTTTGTCGTATTCTCTTTTGAACTCCCCGATTAGCGGAAGTTCAATTTTCATATCTCTGAGTCGCCGGTCGCCGTCGGCGACCGCTTTCTTGCGAAGCTCCGGATTGCTCCGTTCTCGTAACCGTCAACTGTCTCGACCGACTGTCTACTTTGGCTGTTCTGAGTCATAATTCATGGCGTTTTCGCGTTACCTAAAACGACACTTTATCCGTCTTGTACATTTGATTAGCGTCGCGCTCGCAACTGGGATCCAGCGTAGGATTCCTCGACTGTGCAGAGCAGCGGTATCCGTAATGTTTATAATGTTTTTTTGTGTTGTCCTGCGTTAAAGTTCCGCGGCAGCTCGAAGATCGTTTCGGGAAAGAGTCGGTGGTCACCGCGGTACAAGATCTCCGTCGGCCGGGCATTCGTCGGATGCTCTACAAGATTTCCGTCGCGGTTGTGTGACCGACTTTATGACTCTCCGAAGCTTTCCGTTCCCACTCGCGATCTAATCGAGATAGTAAAAATCGAGAGTGTAAAATAAAGTGAATCACTAAACTCGAACGAGTCAGTTAATCATCGATTTCGCATCCCTTTCCTCACGTCACCGGACCTCGTGCGAGGTCGATCCAGCAAGCGTCATTCTCTCAGCGAATTAGAGAGAATTCGCTACATATAACATGCATACGTTTGCAAAATCTTGTTGCACAGCACAGCGCAGTGTATGAGCTCATTAGTTATAATAATAATAATTGTCACATATAGCGTTTTTGTTACATATTGTTATCTCAGCTTCTCGTTCTGCGTCATAGATGAAGAATAGGAGGGGGAAACTGCAATGTTGCGTATTTTGCATCATTGTAAGAACAAAGGTATGCGATAGTGGGGGATTGTCTATATTAGAAAAAACGGCTCTTACATGACCAGTGCATCATTTTGTTCTGTGACACAAGGATCGAACAGACAAGTTAGACTGTTAAGAAGATGTATACTAACGGTGCTGCAGGAAACGTCAAACGAATGAATTATTATATTCCTATCCAAAAGGACCATGCAGAGACTGCTAATACAATGTACGTTTTGCTTTTTATCATTTTCTCTTTCCTTTAATTAACTGTTCTTTTGTACATTATACATATAATTTTTTATTCTGTTATAGCGCTTCTTCCTCCAATCCATCTTTACGGCCTCACCATATAACTCGTATCTTGGGAAGGAGATATGACCTAACATCCACATTCTATAAATATCTAGAAATTGGAATCAGTGTAGGACCTGTGTCTTGCGTGGAAATTATCTTGGCGACAATCGCGGCAATCACTTGATATTACCACATCAAATCTGGAAGGAGATTATGCACAAACGCACAGACTTCGATCAACTCCTGCAACAGGCTGAAACTTCGCCGTTTTGGATTCGCGACTTGTCAATCAAAAGTGATAAGATATAGAATCCTAAAGAAACTCACTCTATTTGGCAATATTTTATATGTTAAACGAAAAACATATAGGTTATTTGTTTATGAACAATGTATTGACCATATGTATGGATGGCTTTGTGAAAATACACATCTTGTTAACACAAAGTTTAAAATGTTTGTAAAAATTTTACAACAAAATAACATCACCGGCGTATGTTACGAGTCAAAAACCATTTTTTTGGGATTATGTTGCTAAAGTGATACGTGACAACAAGGATTTCAATTGCAACTCGCTTGTTGATTGCGAACTATTGGTTTGTGCTTTACCCGACATTGTAAATTACGCTTTGGAACATGATTTGTAACTTCTAGTTTTAATAAAATCACATACCGCATATATATTCTTAACTACCTTCTGTAGTGTAATAAAAATATATACAACACATTTTTGTATGACCATTGATTTTACACATAACTGTCTGCACATCTGCATTTGATGATTCAAATTACGCGGAATTACATCGCGCGATATGCTATGATATTAATTTCTTTACCGTTTCTTTACCGTTCCTTACCGTTTCATTACCGTTTTTTTTTTACCGTTCTTCACCGTTTCTTAACTGTTTTATTCCGATTCTTTACCGTTCTTTTTATCATTTTTTACCGTTTCTTTACCGGTTCATGACCGTTTTTTACCGTTTCTTAACCGTTTTTGCCGTTTCTTAACCGTTTTTTACCGTTTCTTTACCGTTCTTTACCGTTTCTTAACCGTTTTTACCGTTTCTTTACAGTTTTTTACCGTTTCATTACAATTTTTTACCGTTTCTTTACCGTTCTTTACCGTTTCTTAATCGTTTTTCTTTTCTTATCGCGTTTCTTACCGTTTTTACCATTTCTGTAGCTGTTCTTTACCACTTCATTACATAATATATTGTCCATAATATATAACATGCAAACGCTTGCAAAATCTCATCGCGGGGGGGGGGGGGGGGCG
>NW_022639668.1:248689-250499 GCF_010583005.1 Odontomachus brunneus | reverse complement strand
GGGGGGGGGGGGGGAGGGGCGGGGTACAGTGTACGTGCTCATTAATAGTAAGAATTTCGTGTGTCACATTCTTCGTGCGCATCATACTGTCAAATGCAAACGCTTGCAAAATCTTGTCGCGGGGAGTGTACGTGCTTATTAGTAATAAGTATATTATGTGTCACATTCTTTTTCTTGCGTATCTAAATGTCGAATGCATATGTTTGCAAATTCTTAGAGTTTGTAGCTGTGACTAAAAAAATCACGCTGCAAAATGCGCGAGCAGCGCGGGCGGCGCGGGCGGCGCGGGCGGCGCGGACGGCGCGGACGGCGCAAAACCGCCGCAAAAACCGCCGCGAAAAAACCGCCGCAGATTGATAAAATGATCTATCGAAAGCAGATAGAAAAAATTATATAATATTGGTAATTACTGATCATCGGTATTATGTAAATATGACAATAAAAATTATGTAACTATATATATGTTGGTAAAAATTAAATAATTAAATGTTGGTATATAATATTGGTAATAAATTACCGATCGTTGGTATTACGTAAATATGCTGGTAAAACTTATGTAAATATATGTTGGTAAAAAATTGAGTAGTTAAATGTTGGTATATAATATCAGTAATAAATTACCGATCGTCGGTATTATCGGTATTATGTAATTATATGTTGGTAAAAATTATGTAATTAAATGTTATATAATATCGGTAAAAATTACCGACCGTCGGTAACATCGGTATGCCCCCCCCCAAATTACCGACCGCTGATAACCCCACCGCGGTGACGTCATACCCCCCGCCGCCGCGGTGACGCAATCCCCCCGATGACGTCATACCCCCGCTCCGCCCGCGGTGACGTCATACCCCCCGCTCTTCACCTCCCTCAGAGGACCATGGGTTAGAACTCCTATAGTATACCTACTCATACTCAAAACATACTAATGAAAAAATACGTTTTTATATTGTTTTGGAAAGCTTTCAAGATAAGCTACAAGAATATGCAATAAAAAGTAGAGTTCTATTTAAAAAAATCAACTTGATCTTGAAATAACCTTGACAATCGTCGCCGAAGTCAAAAGCAATGTCACCCTCAGGTATCCCTCTTTGAACCTTACAACTTTTATCTGAAACATTTTTTCTGAGTATGTTTTTCTGAAGAAATATTCAAATGTATCATTTAAAATGCACCCTGTATATGTGTGTGTACGTGCGCGTGTACGTTTGTGTGTCATGTACATATATAATATATCATAATATATACTTTTTAATTAAGTTAAAGACATCTAATATATTTTTAGATACACAGCGAAAGTGACCAGCGCACTACGACCTCTGATTTTCACTACAGTAATGACGACGGCTATTGGTGTCGCTTTTGGAAGTTTAAATTTGGTTACTGTAAGTACGCATTATATGAATTACTTTATTTTACATAATAAACATGAAAGAATAATTATTACCTATCCCCCCTCCCTATAAAATTGTATATAAATTATACGTTGTCATAACATGGCTTGATATGATTCTGTCTTTATAAAGAAAAGTTATTATACAGGATGTCTCATTTTAAAAGATGCACTCTCATAATTCTTTAGCCAAGTATTAGGACCTTAACTTAGTTTCCGCCCGCAAATGTTAGATGGCAATGCAAACAGTTCTAGTAGTCATTACTAACGAAACAGGTAGTTTGTGATTAATTTCGACATTTCTCGATAACATTCAGTCAGCATACACAATTATTTTCCTAAACAACAATTTCTTTTGCTTTGTGAAAAATGGAACGCGATAAAGTGTTTTTTCGACATGTGCTTTTGCACTATTTT
>NW_022639668.1:236503-241485 GCF_010583005.1 Odontomachus brunneus | reverse complement strand
TTGAGTGGTACACGCTTCCGAAATGTTGAAGAAGTGCGAGAATGGGTGGACGAATGGATTGCTTCGAAACAAACATCGTTTTATCGAGATGGTATCGCCCAGTTGCCAGAAAGATGGCAAAAAGTTGTAGAAAGTGATGGAAAATACTTTCATTGAAATAATTTAAATAAATTTTTTACAATAAATGCTTTTTCTCAGTATTTTTTGGGCGGAAACTAAGTTAAGGTCCTAATATATTTAGCAAAAATGTTTCAGACAAAAGTTGTCGGGTTCAGAGAGTGACATCTGAAGGTGACATTGACTTTGACTTTGGAGGTCATTCTGAAGGTTATTCGAAAATAAACTTTGTTTTTTAAATAGAAATATTTATTTTTTCTTATTCTATTCTACGTAAAAAATCTAATAACTTTTGTTTGAAAAAATTTTTTATACAACCTCTATTTTTTAATGTATTTACGGAAATATCTAAAAAATTATTGGATTCAATAACTTTTTACTTGAATTCTATCAACTTTAGCGAAAAATAGCAAGAGATAAAAATTATCCATTTTCTTCACATAGAGTTCTGAGAATTTTTTCATAATTTTTTTAATTTACTTCTTAGTACTACATTTTTTGCATTTTCTTGAAGTACTAAAAAGTTTATAAATAATTTTGAAAAATTCTCGGAGCTCTATGAGAAGAAATTAAACAATTTTTATCTCTCACTATTTTTTAGTAAAGTTGGTAAAATTCGAGTAAAAAATTAGTGAAACCAATAATTTTGTAGATATTTTTGTAAATATCTTAGAAAATGGAGGTCGTATAAAAATTTTTTTCAAACAAAAGTTGTTTACGCAAAATAAAATTCCGTAATAAAAAAAATAGATGTTTCTATTTAAAAAGCAAAGTTGACTTTCGAATAACCTTCAAATTGCCCTCCAAGATCAAAGTCAGGGTCACATTCAGATGTCCCCCTCTGAACCCGGCAACCTCGGTCTGAGACATTTTTGCAGATTATGCTTGGCTGAAGAATTATCAGGATGTATCTTTTAAAATTGGACACTGTATATTGGAGCTCGGAATGCATTGTACACTGATTGGTGGTAATGCTGTCCGTATATCTGTATGACTTACACACGATGATGCGTCACTCACACACTGCTGCCTGTAGATGAGGCACGAGCAGTACGGAGTGGCGGTGGGGGCTAGTGGAATAGGATTATCGGACGCCTCGATGAGGGAATAGTGGTGGAAGTTGTGCAATTTTCTATCCTCTATCGTGGACGTAAGAACGAGAGAGATAGCATTATGAGACGTGGTTGCCAGAAATGCTGTCCTAAAATACGTTGACGCACATTAAGAAAACACTCGAGTTACACTGTCTCGTTTATACGTGAGGAATATGCAGTGTGCCGATGATTATTTCGCTCGCTCAAACGTCCATACATTTTTTCTTGTTAACAGGGAAATTACTGTAATGTAAAAAGAGATCTTGGGGAAGAGTTTTCAGGAGGCTTTGACAAATGTTTCTTAGTAGCTGCTTTTGAAAAAAAATATTAGATTTATTCTATCAATATAAAATATTGCAATAGTATAATGCTTGTATAGGTTGACTAAACGGAGTATTTTTAATTTTAAAGTTGCATAAACCCGCAAGGTATAGTTATTTTATATTTTATATTTTATTCGTTCGAGTATCATTCCATCATTATAAAATTTGATGGTCCTGAAAAGAGCCGAATTTTGCGTTTGTTTCAAATTATTATTGCTCCTTATTACTATAGATACAAAAATGCGGCCCGTTTTTCCTATCATCGTCCGCTTTCTCTCGTTCGTCGTTGGCGGGCGGAAAGCATGTTTATATATTAAATATGTGAACAAATAAATTTTTTTAAACCGTAACACTTGACTGACAACTTACACAGCATACTTTGTTATTTTTGAGCCACGTTTTTAATACATATTAAAAAAGTATTTTCTAGTAAGTTCTTTACGTTGGATTTCATGTTAGATAATTTGTTTATGTCTGAAATGCTAGTTACATATTCAAAATCAAAGAATAAGACGTTATATTAATTATTGAAAAGCAAAAAAAAATTGAAAGTAAAGCTGTAAAAAAGAGGTTTAGAAACAATATTTTAAAAGCACCCCAAAGGGAACAGAAATTACTACGTCCCCGCCGTTGTTTCTGAGTAACGCTAAAAGTAAAAGTATGAAAACTTCCGCTCTTTCAATTGCCGACGACAAATGAGGAGGTTTTTAGAAAAAAAAATTTGACCTTGAAATAACCTTGAAGGACACCAACAAGGTCGAGTTTGAGGTCACCACTAATTGCAATTAAACAAAATAACTAAAGTAAGCTATTTTCATCAACTGCGTTCTTCGAAGATATCCAGTCCTCAAAATTAAATAACCTTTGAATGACTTTCAAGGTCAACCACGATTTATGGCCTTATAATGTTTTTGGACGTAAAATTTCCCGCTCTTTCGATTGCCGACGTCAAAAAAGGGGTTTTCCATTTAAAAAAATTGAGCTGACCTTGAAATAACCTTCAAGGTCATCGTCAAGGTCAAATCCAATGTCACCATTGAATTCCTCGTCAAAAGTTACTACAAGAGTGACCTTAACATTTTTCAAAAATAATTTACCTGGGAAATTATTCAGGTGTTTCCAGACTTTTTGGACACCGTGTATATATATTTTTTATAAATAATATAATGTTATATTATGTGTAATATATTGTAGATACACACCCACCCACCCACACACACACGCACGCACACACGCGCGCACGCACGCACGCACACACGCAACACGCACACACACACACACACACACACACAATTTTATATCGAACATAATGCGTGTGTGTGTGTGTATCTGTCTTGTAATTTTGATAATATATTTCCACATCACCCATGAGGTATTATTGTTGATGCGTTTTTTATAAGTGGTTTCTCCTGTAGGCCTATTCCACTAGAAATAAATTAAAATTAGTGACATGACTCGGCAGAAAAGCGAAATTCTATTAGGTGCGCAACTAAGTTCTCGCTGTTTTTTTTTATGAAAATGCAACTTTATTGTGAAAAAATGGTTACAAATGAATCATTCAAAGTATTGCCCATCGCTAGCTACAACTTTTTCCCATCTTTCTGGCCGAGCTCGAATACCGTAACGGTAAAAGCGTTCGTCTTGTGAGGCTATCCACGAATCAAGCCATTTTTTGATGTCTTCATATGAGCGGAACTGCTGATCAGCCAGACCATGTGCCATCGAACGGAACAAGTAATAATCGGACGGCGCAATATTTGGGGAATATGGCGGGTGGGGTAGGACTCCCCATTTGAGCGTTTCCAAGTAAATTTTAACGGGTTTGAGGCCGAGCGTTGTCATGCAGTAGAATCACTTTTTCGTGCCTCTGCTCGTATTGTGGCCGTTTTTCGCGCAGTGCTCGGCTCAATCGCATCAATTGAATTCGATACCGTTCCCCAGTGATGGTTTCGTTCGGTTTCAACAGCTCATAATAAAAACACCGACCTGATCCCACCAAATACACAGCATAACCTTCGCAGCGTGAATATTCGGCCGAGCCGACGACGTAGAAGCATGACCGGGCAGTCCCCATGACTTTCTTTTCTTTGGGTTGCTGTAATGAATCCATTTTTCATCACCCGTCACGATGCGATGAAGAAAACCCTTCCTTTTTTGCCGCTGGAGCAGTTGTTCACAGGCGAAAAAACGACGCTCAACGTCCCTTGGCTTCAAATCATAAGGAACCCAAGTTCCTTGCTTTTGAATCATTCCCAACGCATGCAATCGCTTGGAAATGGCTTGGCGGGTAACTCCTAATGCTGAAGCAAGCTGTTCTTGCATTTGGCACGGATCCTCATCGAGCAATGCCTCCAATTCAGCGTCTTCGAAGGTTTTTGGCCTTCCTTCACGCGGACGGTCGTCAACATCGAAATCACCGTCTTTGAAGCGACGAAACCAATCACGGCACGTTGTTTCACTTAGAGCAGCATCTCCGTAAACTTTTTGGAGCTCTCGATGCGCTTCAGCCGCCATTTTCTTCGAATGAAATAAGAAAATCAACACTTCCCGCAAATGACGATTATTTGGCACAAAATCAGACATTTTCACACAATCAAAAGTATATGACGCCAAAACAAAATCACTGACGTGTCAAAGCGGTTTGTTTACCATATGTCTAAGCTTGGTTCATGACGTTTTGGATATGTAAAAGTCGACCAGCACTTACTGCTGGAGCCATCTATTGACAAACAGCGGGAACTTAATTGCGCACCTAATACATTGTAAGATATATACAAAAAAAATTCTAGAATAGAAGGAAAAATCAGCTAATCTTAATGTTTTCTAGATCGTTTACACGATTGTACTAAAGATGGTACATCAAACAGAAATTTTAGAAGAACTACCTTGCATCAACGAAGACAGTGATGCATCGTTCAAAGAAGAACATGTTACTGTCTTTGTAAAATTCATTTTCGAAAAAGAGCATTCACATAAATATGTAGACCCAAACATGGGGAAAATTCGAAGACCAAAATCTCTAAAACGTGGATAACACGATGGATCTAAAATTTTGAAGAACTCGATCCCTTTTTCTGGACGTGTTTTAAGTGAAAGATCGCATTGCGAATCACACAATTCTGCTAGAAATTTTAAGCTTTGTTTCTCGATTTGCACAATGAGAGGATTCTCAAAAAATATCAAATCTTTTCTTAGCGTTTCAAAATCACGGAAACGCGAATCAAATTCGTCTATTATTGAATCAATTATATTCAGTTGCTTTATGAAGTCACAATGTGTGCCATGTTCCTCATAGAGAATCTGGCAAGAAGGAAAAAAATGAAGAATATTATTCTGCAACTGATTTTTTAAAAGTAACAATTTTCTGTGGAAAGAATCGACATGACTGAGTACTTATGAAATAGTTTGGTTTGTTTTGTGCAGCTTTAAATTTAAAGTATTCAAATGA
>NW_022639668.1:232171-236493 GCF_010583005.1 Odontomachus brunneus | reverse complement strand
GAATCAATTATATTCAGTTGCTTTATGAAGTCACAATGTGTGCCATGTTCCTCATAGAGAATCTGGCAAGAAGGAAAAAAATGAAGAATATTATTCTGCAACTGATTTTTTAAAAGTAACAATTTTCTGTGGAAAGAATCGACATGACTGAGTACTTATGAAATAGTTTGGTTTGTTTTTTGCAGCTTTAAATTTAAAGTATTCAAATGATTTGTTATGTCGGTCACTAAAGCAAGTTCACAAAACGAGTCTAAGTTTTCGAAGAAATATTTAAATTCTGTATATTTTGCAAGTAATTGTTCTTGCAAGAAAAGAAATATTTCTTTTCTTATTGCAAAAAACTTTTGAAGACATTTTCCTGCACTAAGCCACCGGACTTCACAATACAAAGGTACATCTGTATATGTTGCGTTATGCTCTTCGAAAAAGTGTTGAAACTTTCGATGAGAAAGAAATTTTTGACCATCTTTAATTTGGTTAATAATCTTTGTTACTGTTCGCATTGCTATGCATAGTTTAACAGCTTTCCCACATAACGCTTCTTGATGAATTATGCAATGAATTACGGGAAATTTTAAATTTCTCTGTTTTAATTGACCGAAGAATCCGTTTTTCATGCCTACCATTGCCTTTGCACTATCAGTTACCACAGAAGAACATATCGAGAAATTAATATCGAACTTGTCCAAAGTTTGGCTCACAGCAGGAAAAATATCTGCACCCGTTGTTGTACCATGTAATGGCACGAAATTCAAGAGCTCCTCTGCATATGAAAAATCGTTTTGTACGATTCGAGCAAAAATGCTCAATTGACACACATGCCGACTGTCGGTGCTCTCGTCAAGACACAATGAGAAATAGATGCAAAATGCTAATAAAGATTTAAATTTTTCTTGTAAACAAGAAGCAATATCATCAATTCGAGTTTTTATAGTTTTATCACTTAGTGGAATGCTAACAGCTTCTTCAAGAGTTATCGAATTTCCAAATGATTCTACCGCTGCGATGAGGCAATCTTTTTATAAATGTCCCTTCAGTAAACGGCTTGAAATGCTTCGCAATTAAATTCGATATACCATACGATGCGGTGAGAACTTTTCTTGAAGATATAGCATTCTTGATAGAAGTCAAACTACTACCTTCTTGATAAATTAATTTTAATCCTTCAATTAAATTGTTTTTCTCCTCGTCTACATATTGTGAATACACTTTGGAATGTATAATATTATAATGTCTGTGAAGAAAATATTTTTTAACAATGGATGGCTGATAACCACACAGAAGATAAGTGGTTTTATTATGAAACGTCCTATTATAAAACGTTTTATTATTAACGTCTGCAAAAAAGATTTCTTTCCACATCTGATCAAATCTTAGTGCATTTTTCTGCTTACTATCCATGCTTAAAAGAAAAATAGGATAATATAAGCAAGGAAATAAAAATAATATTAAATAATGTTTTTAAATTTCACGAGTCCTTGAAAGCAAATGTCTGGCTTCTGACTACGTACCGTTACGAAATAGTGGAGGATAGAAAACAATTGAACATCAATTAGTAACAGACGTTCACGCTTGATATATTGCGTGAAATTTAAAAACACGGTTGCGCGTTAAATGTCTCATGCGAGCTTACTGAGATTTGGATATTAATACTTTAAAAAGAGCTATTAGTTTAATTAATAATAGAGTGCTTTGATAATACAAACTACGGCAGTACTAAATGTAAGTGTGAATTGACTGGTGATCCTTAACAAAGTCAAGTGTTTATGTGTTTGTGATGCATATGTGTTTGTGGTGCATGTGCGTGTGTGTGGAATACATTATACAATTTAATATTATTTTTCTTTCCTTGCTTATATTATCCTATCTTTCTTCTAAGCATGGATAGTAAGCAGAGAAATGCACTAAGATTTGATAAGATGTGGAAAGAAATCTTTTTTGCATACGTTAATAATAAAACCTTTTGTAATAAGACGTTTTATAATAAAACCACCTGTCTTCTGTGTGGTTATCAGCCATCCATTGTTAATAAATATTTTCTTCACAGACATTATAATATTAAACATTCCATATCCGCGTTTCACGATAACGCTTCTCGATCTTTGTATTTTAAAAACGAGTCGTGCTCTTTCGCATCTTACTTTTTGTCTTTTCCTTTTCTTTTCCAACTAGAATTTCAAATTTCTTTTTTAAAAATATTAATCGATAAAGAAAAGTTAATGCTGTTTTTTTATCGAAAATTTAGAGACCATATTAGATCATACGAAGAAGTAGCTGATCTACACATTCAATGCTGCATATCCTGATCGCAATTTTATTTCTAAATCCACCGTTCAGAAGACAGTGATACGTTTTTACGAAACAGAAACAGTTAAATATCAAAATCCTTTCAAGCCTCATAACTCTAAATATGCCTAATAAAAAAATACCTTATTATAGGTTTTTGAAAAACCCTTAAAATAAACTACAAGAATATGTAATAAAAAGTGGGGAGTCCAATTTAAAAAATTCAATTTGACCTTCGTATAACCTTCGTCCTCCACCTAAAGTCAAATTTTTTAGCCATCATTAGGTACATTTTATTAAGTCTTACAATTTTGCTACTTACATATTTTTGACTACAGTTGATCCTTTTCGAGATATTTGACCGTTTCCGGACTTTTTGCCAACTCTGTATATATGCCTGCACGCATACATATGTGTATGTGATTTTATGCAACTTACATATTAAATTTTCTCTTTGGAAGAGATACTCCTGCTGCTGCTCTTGCTGCTGCTGCTGCTGCTGCTGCACAAGCAACTTTACTTGTTTTCCAAGTTTCTTCAATAGCAGCGAATGGCTTCGCAGCATATTTTTAATATCAATTGGACAAGCCTGACTAGATTTTCCTGCATCAGAGTCGGAATCTGATAAAGTGTCCTCCATTTTCTTTGTAATATCTACAAACAGAAATTAGCTAACTTGTGCTATATAAAACAGAACTCGGAATTGT
The DNA here is from genome assembly GCF_010583005.1 of Odontomachus brunneus. Lineage (NCBI taxonomy): Eukaryota > Metazoa > Arthropoda > Insecta > Hymenoptera > Formicidae > Odontomachus > Odontomachus brunneus. The sequence continues at coordinate 233,500 of NW_022639668.1, read as the reverse complement.
TTGCCCATTTCGGCCGATTCTCGAAAGCTATGCTTTCTATCTTCCCCTTGGAGCCAAGACCGTCGGTTGTGTGGCTCGCCGCATGTCAAGGGGAAGATAGAAAGCGTAGCTCCCGAGAATCGGCCGAAACGGACAATCAATTCTGAGCTCTGATATAAAATATTACATTTATAAGATTTATTCAATACGTACCGCTCATCCCGTCGTCCAATGCCATTTCTCGTTTGAAAATAAGTGACTGTTCAGACATAAACAAATTGAACTTATCCACGATAAATCGCCGATGCTATCATTCGATAGATCGATGGTCTAAGATTTACGTCCGGTGGTATACATTTCTCTACGTTTCTAATGATGTAACGTTACCAATAAATGAAAGAGCAGGAACATATTCAAAGAATATGTAAAGTATGTATAGGCAAAGCTATGTTGAAAAATAATTTCATAATAATAAAAATTTTATTATTTTAACATCGTCTTTACTGCATCATATTACCTTCCTTTTTATAGTCAAATATATTTTATAAATTCCACATTATATTATATCCACTTTCGACAATCAAAAGGCTTTCCATTTGGTATATCAAGAAACGTCAAGAAAGTTGGATAAAAAAAAGTTTCCTGAGCAGTAGTTCCTTATTATTTTCGTCTCATAATAAGGAATGCATCGCTTCATTTTCGCACCATGTATTATCACCATGCAAAAGAGTTTATAACTCGGGGCATGTAGAAAGAAGTAATCTTTGCAGAAGGATTCCGTGTCAGGATAGTAACTGTTTTTTATCGTTTTCGCCTTATATTGAGGAATGCTCCGTTTTATTTTAGCACGCACTTTCATTATGCCAAAGGGTTCTTAATTCGATCAAATTAGTACGACGAAAGTTTTACAAAGAAAGTTGGTATCACACGTCAACGACATTTTTCTATAAATATTACTTTGTATTGACTTGACCGAATTAAAAATGCTTTTGTATGGCGAAAGTATATGCAAAAATGAAATGGAGCATTTCTCACTCAAGGATGAAAACGATGTAGAACTATTGCTATCGTGACACTGATTTCCTCTTACAAAAATTTCAATGCAGTTACAGTACCAAGTTATATGATAAAAATTGGATGCGAATATATAGTGAAATATTGCTTACAAGGAGATGACGCCAACTGCAAGATCGATTTCTGAATGAGGTATAGCGCGTTCAATAGGCGTAATATAGAGTATCAAAATTCTAAAAGGATTTAGATGAATGGGCCTTTGTTTCTTAAATATTGCGATGCAAAGTGAGAGTCATGAAGCCATGTCCCATATAAGGGCACAACGTGGCATTGACT
>NW_022639668.1:232055-232161 GCF_010583005.1 Odontomachus brunneus | reverse complement strand
AGCGTTCCAAAATGGAGGTAAAAAAAGAGAAAATTCGATACATTCTTCAGTACCACTACGATCAAGGTGAAAGGCGGAACAGGCGGCCAAAAAAATTTGTGCTGTC
>NW_022639668.1:229832-232045 GCF_010583005.1 Odontomachus brunneus | reverse complement strand
TTATTTCTAAATCCACCGTTCAGAAGACAGTGATACGTTTTTACGAAACAGAAACAGTTAAATATCAAAATCCTTTCAAGCCTCATAACTCTAAATATGCCTAATAAAAAAATACCTTATTATAGGTTTTTGAAAAACCCTTAAAATAAACTACAAGAATATGTAATAAAAAGTGGGGAGTCCAATTTAAAAAATTCAATTTGACCTTCGTATAACCTTCGTCCTCCACCTAAAGTCAAATTTTTTAGCCATCATTAGGTACATTTTATTAAGTCTTACAATTTTGCTACTTACATATTTTTGACTACAGTTGATCCTTTTCGAGATATTTGACCGTTTCCGGACTTTTTGCCAACTCTGTATATATGCCTGCACGCATACATATGTGTATGTGATTTTATGCAACTTACATATTAAATTTTCTCTTTGGAAGAGATACTCCTGCTGCTGCTCTTGCTGCTGCTGCTGCTGCTGCTGCACAAGCAACTTTACTTGTTTTCCAAGTTTCTTCAATAGCAGCGAATGGCTTCGCAGCATATTTTTAATATCAATTGGACAAGCCTGACTAGATTTTCCTGCATCAGAGTCGGAATCTGATAAAGTGTCCTCCATTTTCTTTGTAATATCTACAAACAGAAATTAGCTAACTTGTGCTATATAAAACAGAACTCGGAATTGTTTGCCCATTTCGGCCGATTCTCGAAAGCTATGCTTTCTATCTTCCCCTTGGAGCCAAGACCGTCGGTTGTGTGGCTCGCCGCATGTCAAGGGGAAGATAGAAAGCGTAGCTCCCGAGAATCGGCCGAAACGGACAATCAATTCTGAGCTCTGATATAAAATATTACATTTATAAGATTTATTCAATACGTACCGCTCATCCCGTCGTCCAATGCCATTTCTCGTTTGAAAATAAGTGACTGTTCAGACATAAACAAATTGAACTTATCCACGATAAATCGCCGATGCTATCATTCGATAGATCGATGGTCTAAGATTTACGTCCGGTGGTATACATTTCTCTACGTTTCTAATGATGTAACGTTACCAATAAATGAAAGAGCAGGAACATATTCAAAGAATATGTAAAGTATGTATAGGCAAAGCTATGTTGAAAAATAATTTCATAATAATAAAAATTTTATTATTTTAACATCGTCTTTACTGCATCATATTACCTTCCTTTTTATAGTCAAATATATTTTATAAATTCCACATTATATTATATCCACTTTCGACAATCAAAAGGCTTTCCATTTGGTATATCAAGAAACGTCAAGAAAGTTGGATAAAAAAAAGTTTCCTGAGCAGTAGTTCCTTATTATTTTCGTCTCATAATAAGGAATGCATCGCTTCATTTTCGCACCATGTATTATCACCATGCAAAAGAGTTTATAACTCGGGGCATGTAGAAAGAAGTAATCTTTGCAGAAGGATTCCGTGTCAGGATAGTAACTGTTTTTTATCGTTTTCGCCTTATATTGAGGAATGCTCCGTTTTATTTTAGCACGCACTTTCATTATGCCAAAGGGTTCTTAATTCGATCAAATTAGTACGACGAAAGTTTTACAAAGAAAGTTGGTATCACACGTCAACGACATTTTTCTATAAATATTACTTTGTATTGACTTGACCGAATTAAAAATGCTTTTGTATGGCGAAAGTATATGCAAAAATGAAATGGAGCATTTCTCACTCAAGGATGAAAACGATGTAGAACTATTGCTATCGTGACACTGATTTCCTCTTACAAAAATTTCAATGCAGTTACAGTACCAAGTTATATGATAAAAATTGGATGCGAATATATAGTGAAATATTGCTTACAAGGAGATGACGCCAACTGCAAGATCGATTTCTGAATGAGGTATAGCGCGTTCAATAGGCGTAATATAGAGTATCAAAATTCTAAAAGGATTTAGATGAATGGGCCTTTGTTTCTTAAATATTGCGATGCAAAGTGAGAGTCATGAAGCCATGTCCCATATAAGGGCACAACGTGGCATTGACTTTCACCGAAGCGGCGTAGCTAAGCGGACTCAGGCATTTACGCTGGTATTTTCTGCACCGGCAGCGAGTGTTCGAGTTCGGTTGACGAAGCGACCGCGTGCAATATTTTTTTTTTTTTGGGTTTCGTACTTTCGAACATATATGTACATCTGTAGTATATATATTTTGTATTTCTGTGTCGATGTAATTATTACGTGAGCAATTAA
>NW_022639668.1:229337-229822 GCF_010583005.1 Odontomachus brunneus | reverse complement strand
ATCAGTAAATACATCTTTTTAAACGCCACAACTTTTGTCTGAAACATTTTTTTGTAAAACTTATATTTTTCCTGATATTCGGGCGTCCCGGTACTTTCCGAACACCCTGTATATATTAGGTGAAGTAAAAAGTTCTGAGCGTTTTCCGCTAGATGTCTTTAGTGAGCCATATCTCACGATGTATACATCGCATCGGGTCATACTATACAGCGATTTAAAGGTGACATTACACTTCAAAAAAAGTTCTGTGACAGTTTTGTGTTTGGTCAAGCCAGTTGTGTGTTAAAGCGTTCCAAAATGGAGGTAAAAAAAGAGAAAATTCGATACATTCTTCAGTACCACTACGATCAAGGTGAAAGGCGGAACAGGCGGCCAAAAAAATTTGTGCTGTCTATGGACCCAATACAGTATCGAATGCAACAGCAAAGCGGTGGTTCCAACGATTCCGTTCTGATAATATGGACGTCGAAGATGAGGTACGCTCC
>NW_022639668.1:218917-228825 GCF_010583005.1 Odontomachus brunneus | reverse complement strand
AAGCAGGCGATCGAACAGAAGCGGCCAGAATTGGCCAATAGGAAGAGTGTTGTGTTCTATCAAGACAACGCCAGGCCGCACACATCATTAACGACGCGCCAGAAGCTCCGAGAGCTTGGATGGGAGGTTCTATTGCACCCGCCGTATCTTCGCGTGTGTTATATAACAGTTGCATTGTTGAGTAGGAAATTACGACGAACATGTTTGTTACGTGTGCGATGACTTTTATTATTACTTAGGCGGACAGTTCCCTGTTCGCCGCGTCGGCAAACCTCCGCGATTCCCGAATCTCACCTCGTTAGCACTAACGCAAAGTTGAGCTCTAAGTGCGGTAAGGCCGCACCTTCTCACCAATTATGTTCCACCAAAATCAGACGCAAGAATCGTTCAACGATAGATTGGGAATCTCGCAGGACCGGTAGCTCTCTTGTAATTTGAGTCGGAGGAGGGGTGAGTTTTATCGTTGAGGGCGGAAGGCCGAGGAAAGATGCAACCGTACTTTTGACAAATATCTTTATTATTTCGGTACAGGCACTTCAAGTGCGTCTTTCTATCTTTCGGTAAAGGATCTTACTCGCCCCTGCTCGGGTTTCTCATATGGTTTTCGCGTGACCACTCCGCATGCGACATTCCCGGTACGATAGTTTTACTACGGTAGTACGCAAACAAATGGGAGGTCTTACAAAAGGTCGGACACTTCCTCGCCTCCACTCCGGGCCTGCAGTCTCGTACTGTGGTGGTCGCCTCAGTCCCCGCTACTGCCACTCCGTGGACGTACTCCATGACTCGCTCGGATCGGAGATCGGTCACTCGCTGCCGAGATTTCACACGATAAAATTTCGTCCTCGGTAGACCGCGTTAACGAGACGATTGCGAAAAGGTCGAGATTCCGGTCGGTACGCTCTGATTTCGTCAAACTCGATCACGAACAGTTCTCAAGTTTCCGGGCTCAAGTCTCTCTTTTTCCGGGTTGCTCTTGCTTTTGTTCTCTTTTCGGCTAGTTTCCCTCTCTTTCTCTCTCTATCTTTCTCTCTCTATCCTGCCTCGCCGGGATCTCCTTGTTTCCGCGGCACCTGCTTGGTTGTCAATCATCGTCAGCTGTTGCGGGTCTGCTTCGCACCTCTCCTTCCCGCGTCTAGCAGCGTGCTGTAAACAAACATCGCCAGCGGCAGCCGAAATCGGAACGGTAACACGTTCTTATGTAAAGAGAGTTAAAGTGCTATTATCCACGTACCATTTAAACGGCGACTTTCCCTGAGGCCGATAACATTTCTTCCTTCTTCCTGTTCCCTCGGTGTCCTGTGGTCTCTTCCCTTCGTGATCGGCGAGGTGAGTTGGGGCACATTTTCTCGGGACGCGCTGACCATCCCTCTTGCGGGGCCGCATTCGCTTTGCCAATTAACCTATCTACGCTCGATAAGACCGTGGAAAATCGTCGGCTCTAGTCGCGAAAAAGAATCCGGGAGCGCTAGGCAACCCTCCCTCTCCCCCAGTATGCACAAAAATCGCACGAACGGAGCCTCCTTGGCCTTGTGATGAGCGCATCCGGCCGTCACGTCACCCATCCCCGGGGAGAACCGGAGGTCCGGGGTGGATGTTTAGAGTCCCCGACCTCTTATTCGTTTACTCAGTTTTGGACTCCCGCATATCTCGGAGTCGGTCTCTATCTCTTCTTATCGTCCCGAACCTCGTACCTGCGTCGTGGTTGCTTTCTGAGGGGTATTTCCTCCCTCTTCGGTATTTGCCTCTCTCCCTCCGCTTTTCTTCGGCCCCCGGAAACAGGAAATAAAGTGAGGAGAGTGGGACGTTATGGTACCTAACCCAGACTTAACACCGTTCATCACAAAAAAAATTCTCTTTATTGGATTCCGCGCTGGCGATAGCAGTCTACAGCGATACTACGGCAGCGAAACGGAAATCGATATAATGAAACGAAAATAATAAAAACTAATCAAAACTGGCCGACGAAACTACGCGGCACGTAGTTTTCGGCTCTGGCGGGAGTGAAAACTTTTCACCACCTCAACGATAAGAGGAAATGATGTGCATCAAGTCCTATGAAGAAGAAAAAACCAAAGGAAAAAAAAACAAAGTGCTTGCTCGTCACCAGGTCCCCACTTGTCCCGCCGTCCTTAGGCACTCCCGCGTGACTCACGGCTGGGGCGCCCCTTCTTATAGGACGAGGAGTTGTCTCCCCGCTCCTCATCTCGACACTGCCGACACTCCCGCCAAGTCGTCCCCTTGGCACCGCACCGGTAACAAAATTCTTCCGATCGCCGAGGGCATCCGGAATATCGGTGTCCCTTACTCCCACAATTCCAGCACGCCTCTGCTCGGTGACGGGACGTCGGTCGGGCGGTGCTGCAGGGTGGCTCCTTGTATGAGGGTTCCTGAGAGCTCCCGTGGGTGGCGGCCGGGTTCGCGGAGGATCGCTCGCTGCCCATCCGGTCTTTGGCGGCAACCATCAGGTCGTCCAGCAGATCCCAGAACCCCTCTGTCTGGGTCTCGACCTGGGTTTCTCCTCCGTCTGAGTTGATGCGTCGAATATGGGAGGGATCTCCCGGACGACTGCCCCATGGGTGGTCGTGGTCTCTTCCAGGTGGCCTTGCCACATATCGTGGGGCCCCTACCAGAACCCTGGATGTTCTCGGATGATATTAAGAAAGACGGCCTTGTAGCGCCTGCGGAATCTCGTCCACCGCCTCTCGGTCTCTGACTTGGCCATCCCGTCCCGTGTGTGTATACTATGCCAAGAACAATTTTTCGCCTGGTTTAGTGGACGTTTGCCTCTTCGGCTTTCCCGACACCCGGTATATATCATCTCCTCACGCGAAACCCCATTGTGTGGACACCAAAATAACGAGATTCGTCAACACCAGGTATTGCAGCCTCGAGACACCAGACAAACGGTAATTGTTCCCACACAAAACAAACGAAAGCGATATTTATCGGCACCAACGTCCTGATAGGTTCCGATACTAAACATTTCATACGACGTCGATACACACGGTCGGGAATTGCCTGGCGCGAAATGACACCACGACACATAATAAATTATCACTAAATAATAACAAATCTCCGACACCAGCTATTAATAATTTCCGACACCAAATATATTTTCCGACACCAAATAATGAATTTTTCGACACCAAATAATAATAAATTTTCGACACCAAATACCCATAAAATGACACTAACGATACGATAAATTTCGCCACCAAATAGTTCGAGTTCTTTTCGTCACCCAGTGTATTGCTCTTAACACTGGGCTGCCGATGTGCCACCAATAAATAAACAACAACACGAGTCGGTAACGATACTCAGCACTATTCTGCCGTCGGCTCCACGTAAGGCTTAATGTCCTTTACGTGGACTTTGCCGATTGCGTTGCCGTCTAGCCGCGCGAGCTCACACACGACCGCCGACCTCATTTTTGTTATCTTGAAGGGCCCGTGGAATTTCGGGGCTAATTTGGCGGCAGTGTTCTAAGCTGCCGACGACAGAACATGCTGTCGCTTTAGGACCAACTCTCCCACTTTGTATTTAGCAGGGCGTCTCCTTAAATTATAGTAAGCGGACTGCCGCTGGCATTTAAGGTACGCTAATTCGATATTGTCGGAAACCCACACCTGTAAGCTCGCGAGCTTTTTCAGGCGTTCCGAACATCGCGATGGGTCTTGTGGTTCGACAACGATATCCTCTCGTCGTTCGTCTTGCAGCGATCGAGACGGCGTAAGCTCACGACCGAGATTCAAAAAGGCAGCTGAGGTACCGAGCGAAGAGTGTTTCGCCGTATTATAAGCGAAACGAAAATCCGAGAGATGCGCATCCCATTACCTATGATCCCGGTCGAGAAAAGCTACTATCATTGTTTTTAAAACTCGATTCACTCTCTCGACCGGATTCGTTTGCGGATGGTACGGCGGAACGGTAGTATGATGGATATTGTTTTCTTTTGCGAAATCCTCAATCGTCTTGTTGATGAATTCGGTACCGTTGTCAGAAGGACTTTTGGTGTGCCCCAGTGCGAGAGTACGAGTTCTTCGAGAGCTGCCCGAATGAGCTTTCCGTTCGCGCTTCGCAAGGCATGGCACTCGATCCACTTCGTAAAAAGATCCTGTATCACTAAAAGGTACGAGTATCCGGCCTTGCTACGCGGCAACGGGCCCATTATATCAGCAGCCAACATAGTCCATGGTGTCTCAATAACGCGCTGCCCCATTAGGCCTGCGGGGGCCTGCTGGTCCAACTTCGTCCTCTGACAGACGTCACACTTCTTCACATATTCGACCACCTTCCGATATATTTTCGGCCAATAGTAGGTTACAGCGAGACGATGGTAGGTTTTCTCAATGCCTAAATGACCGGCTTGCGTATGGTCGTGAGATTTCTCGAGCACTACCTTATGTAGTTCCCGCGGCAATACCCACTTTCATCTGTCAAGATCCTCCACTAAGTCGGAAATGATTTTGGTCGGACATAAAAATTATAAGCGATCTTCGATAATTCACCATGTCGGAAATCGCTTCGGGTCGCTCGATACCTCGCGAAACCGTTTCCGGTACCACTCGTCGGTCGTATCGCTAATAATCGTATCCGCGTCTCGTCCGTCCCTCGTCGTTATGGCCGCTAACGGGGTCTCGGAGACGTCCTCATACATACGGGACAGTGCATTGGGAACGTGATGTAGAGCTTTCGATGCACTATCTCGTAGTAATTATCCAGTAATTCTAAGACCCAACGTGCGAGACGATCCGTGGGATTACTGAGGTTGTGCAACCATCTTAAACTACTGTGATCGGTAATCACAGTGAATCGGTAACCTTCAAGATATGGCCGATACTTTTTTATAACCCACACGACAGTCAGACATTCCAGTTCGGTCGTATTTTCTTTCCGCGTCCGTGAGGCCTCGACTGGCGTATGGTATGACGCGCTCGACGTCGTTAATAGTCTGCGTCAGCACAGTTCCCAGACCCACGGTACTAGCATCTGTTTGCAATACGAACGGTACTTCAAAATTTTGGCACGATAGAACCGGCGTAGTGGTCAAATCTTCTCTAATTTTCTCAAAAGCGGTATTCTGGTCGGTTTGCCACTCCCACCGCTGGCCTTTCCGTAATAAGCGTGTGAGTGGTTCACTAATTGTCGCGAAATTTGTTAGAAATCTCCTATACCATGACGCCATACCCAGAAAGCGGCGGTGTTGCTTGAGATTGGTAGGGACCGGGTATTCGAGAAGCGGCTGTACTTTCTCGTTATCTACCTTTAACCCTTCGCGATGCACTAATAATCCCAGATACCTGACCTCCGAACGGCAGAATTCACACTTCTCGGAATTGACTGTAAGACCTGCGGCATTAATTTTCTAAAAAACGCGCGATAACCATTTCAGGTTTTCTTGAAACGTCGAAGTCATTACCACGATATCGTCTAAGTAAACGAATGCGTGGGGCTTCATTTCCGGACCGATCAGCCGATCTAACAGTCGTTGAAATGTAGCTGAAGCTTCCGATAACCCGTATGGCATACGCATAAAATGGTAGTGACCTTTACCCGGTACCGAGAATGCGGTAATTTCGCGGTTTTCTTTCGCGAACGGGATCTGAAAGTACGCTTGACTCAGATCAATTGTCGATATATAACGGGCGGCACGTAATTTATCTAATATGCCCGTCATTCGGTAACGGGTACGCGTCTTCGATATATATATACTTTCCGAAAGTCAATACAAAAGCGGTATTTGCCGTTTGGTTTCTTAACCATTTCTATCGGATTTGACCACTCGCTGGCCGATGGTTCTATGATTCCGGTTGCCAACATTTTATCAACCTCCCCACGAATCGCCTCCTGAACCTTAGGCGACACTAAGTAGCAACGCTGCCTAATCGACGCGTGAGTCCCGACGTCGATACGATGTTCCGTACGCGACGTTACGCCGGGACTCTCGGTAGCGGACGGTATAGTCTGTGCTAAAAATTATTCTAATTCTATGTTTTCGGAACGCGACAACTCCGAGACCCCAAAACAGATTTTTTCTTGACCGCGCTCGTTGTGAAAGAGATAGCCGATCAAAGCGTCACTCGCGAAAGACCACTCGCTCCTCGAAAAATCGACAATCATTTCAAACTGAGCGAGAAAGTCCATACCGAGAATAATCGGTACCGCGAGATTCGGTAAAAGCCCGACGGTAAGAGAGTGTGCTTGTCCCTACAATTCGATAACTATCTCTGCCGACCCGCACAGCGACACCAAAGATCCATCCGCTAAGCGGATGCGAGAATCTTCGCCGCGCGTAATCGGCAGCCCTAATTCTCGGACCAGCTCGATACCCTCATCATCAAAAATGGTTCTATGCGAACCGGTATCGAGCAGTCCGAGAAGACAATTTCCACTAACAAAAAATTCTATGTATTGCAAGGACGCACCCCCACCCACCTGACGCGCTCCAAATGATCCGTCTATCTCTTTTGTGGGGGTCTCGGGATCGGGAGAAGGCGCAGGTACCCTGTCTACTGCCTTCTTCCCCCGTTTCCCGAACACCGGGGACACGTCCGCACCGTTTGCTGTGACCACAACGATAACAGTGTACGCGCGGAGCTTCGCCGCAATCGCGCGCGAAATGACCTGTCGCGTCGCAGTTCCAGCATTTTGCCGAACTGCTTCGCGAAGCCGGTCGCGAGGTAGGCGTCTGCCGTTTCCCGCGAGGCCCCGGTTCTCGCCCCCGCCCCCGCATTCACCGTTTGGGCGGCTGGTTGCTGGGTCGCCCTTGCGGGAGTCTGCGGGTCGCCCTCATCGGACGACGCGTCGCCTCAGCGTTGCGCGGACGCTCCCCCCCCCACTAAAGATTTCCGATCCCCTCGATCGGAAATCCGACACATCCGTCATGGTCGTCGACGGCCTCGCGGAACAAGGTGGCGGCCGATACTCTAGGTCGGGACACACCGAACGCTCTGGTGGTGACGGCGCACGATATTGACTCGCAGCGGTGTAGCTGCGTTTCACCCTCGTCGCGAGTCTCTCTAGCGTGTCGAAATCCGCGAAGTCATCTCGGTGTACGGAGATCGGCAGTCGCGGCAACATGTTCCGATGGGCGTAGTTTAATTGTTCCACCTCACTCCATGCCGGATTAAGGCAATCGAACAGCTCCAGCATGCAGGTAAGATAGTCCGCGACCGGCTCGTGCTCCCCTTGCGTTCGACGCATTATTTTATCTCGTAGCGCGAATTGGAAATCCGGGTCTCCAAATCGCGCTCGGAACGCCCTCGCGAAATCTCCCCACGTCAACCAACGCTCTCTTTTCGTGCGGAACTATTGCAACGCGATTGCATCCCGGTAAGGAAAAACGGCAAACATTTGAGCAGATATTCGTCTTTAATCGGCACGAGTTCGCGGCCCTCCTGGATTCTAATAAGGAAGGTTTACACGTCACTACCACGCGCTCCCGAAAAGTTTATGTTCCAGCGACGCATAGTATTGTATGCGTCGCTGGCCGACAAATAGCGCACACCGGTGAGTGCTTCGTACTCGCGCGAGGGTAGACGAAACGCGGACGACGGTACGAAAGCAGATGGTATGTCCCGCGGAGACCACGTCGGGTGCGAAGGCCTGTAGTTTTGCGACGATGGCGGAACGATAGACGGTAGCGGAACGTTAGAAGACGACGGGGCGCGAGAGGGCGGTCTCAAAAACGTATCCGCTTTTGTCGGTAATGACCCCGCTATGCGGGGGTCCGGTAAAGTTTGGTCCAGTTCTACTGGACTCGGTAATTCTCGCGCCTCTCCGCGAGTCCCGTCGTCGACCAAACTTCAGTCTTCAACAGACTTAAAGTCGGGACCGATCGCATCCTGCGCTGGCGACGGCGGAGGCGGATCTCGACATCCCGCACGCTCTTACCGCGCGATACGATTTCTAAGAGCCTAGAGAGTCTCTGTGGCCACCAGGCCTCGCGCGATCGCCTCGTCTTGGAGTCTCTCCAGCGACAACTCTATCAACCACTCGTCAACGTCGCCTATTCCCGGCATCGCGATCGAACTCGTTTCCAAAACACCTCAATCCACGAAACGATAATTAATTCCTACACGAAGGATCGCTATCTCGCTCTTAATCGGTCTCGCCGCTCACCACCACACACGCGAAGACTTTTACTTCTCGCTACGGAACACCCGGTACGTCATGACGCTGTCGAACCGACGCAAGAACCGGAGCAAAAACCGACGCGACTCGCGTCTGTCACAACACTCGCGTTCACGATACAGTCCGCCCAATTAGATCTGTCACACGCGGGATTTAAGTTTGGGAGACGCACCGCTATAATAAGGGGTGTCACACAGAAAAACACAATTAATTAATAGTACAAGTGAAACTGCGAAATTAGCGGAGAGGGACCGATATGGTATCTCCAATCACTCAATGATATTATATCACATTACCATAAATCAGATTCCAACACTAAGTCAAACAACAAAACAACAACAAAACCTTGTCCGCTCGACATGACACTATCAGACAAAATTCTTAACAATAAATTTTTCCAACGTTATCGAAAGGACAAAAGAGATAGGGACAGAGCGACCTGACGGTCCTCGATAATTTCCACACTAAATTATATCACCAAAATAAATAGTCGAGGCCGTCTAAAGACGCTTCAGCCACTATAATATTCCGATCGAGATTCAAACCCAACCAAAAAAAGAAACGGAAAAGTGAAAAGAGAAAAAATTTTTGATAATAATGTGTCGTGTCGGAAATACGGTAATACAGCACAAACAATATCGAGAGACGTTACCGATACCAAACGCAATACAGTAGATACACCGAGCGGTCGCGAAGTCACGAGAACACGATGAGGAAAAGAAAGATGAAGAAAAAAACAACGAAAGAAAGATCTTTTCTTTTCTCGAAGTCGGTCTTTGTTCTATTACGAAGATCTAATAATTATACAATGCTGAATCTTTCCGATATCCACCCGACTAAATGACAAAAGGGGCCCCACGTTGGGCGCCAAAAATCTGCGACGTCTTTTCTTACCGATACTGACGGACAGTCGCCTGTCCGCTTCGTCGACAAATTACCGCGGTTCCCGGATTTCGATACGAACTCACCAACTCAAGTTGGGCGCCAGGTGCGGTAAGGCCGCACCTCCTCACTAATTCGTACTCACCAAAATCTTTAAGTTATAGTTCGTCGTCGATATCGCGGGAACTTAACGGGACCGGTAACTCTCTTTTAGTTTGAGTCGGAGGAAGGATGGGTTTTATCGTTGTAGGCGGAAAGCCGAGGAAAGATGCAATCGTACTTTCGACAGAGATCTTTATTCAGTCGGTATATGCACTCCAAGTTCTCCTCTCGCGCGCGTCGATACGTTAACGGATCTTACTCGCCCCGGTTCGATTCTCGCATATGATTTTCGCGTAACCACTCTGCATGCGGCATTCTCGGTACTACAGTTTCACGACAATAAGATGCAAACAAATGGGAGGTCTTACAATAGGTCGGACTCTTTCTGGCCTCCACTCCGGGCCTGTCTCCTCGTACGTCGGTGGTTGCCTCCGCTCCACTACTGCTGTTCCGGGGCAGACTTCGTAGCTCGGCGGACTTCGTAGCTCGGGCCGTTCGGGGGTCGGTCCCTCACTACCGAGATTTTTCGCGATACGGGTTCGTCTCCGATAGGACGCGTTATCGAGAAGGTTGGAACGAGAGGTCGAGATTCCGATCGGTACGTGCTAATTTCGGTAATTCAATCACGAACAAGTCTTAAATCGCCGGCTCAAGTTTCGAGAGTCGCGAGAATCTCTAGAACCTCCGGACAAGTCTCTCGTTTTCGCGTTGCTCTCGCTTTTTCTCTTCTCGTTGAGTCTCCCTCCCTCCCTCCCTCCCTCCCTCCCTCCCTCTCCCCCCCCTCTCTC
>NW_022639668.1:211168-218796 GCF_010583005.1 Odontomachus brunneus | reverse complement strand
CTCTCTCTCTCTCTCTCTCTCTATCCTGTCTTGCCGGGATTTCGTTGTTTCCGCGGCACCTGCTTTGTTGTCGATCGTCGTCAGCTGTTGCGTGTCTGCTTCGCACCTCTCCTTCCCACGTTTAGCGGCGTGCTGTAAACAAACATCGTCAGCGGCAACCGAAATCGGAACGGTAACACGTTCTTATGTAAAGAGAGTTAAAGTCCCGTTATTCACGTACCATTTAAACGGCGACTTTACCTTCGGCCGATGACGTTTCTTCCTTCTTCCTGTTCCCTCGGTGTCCTGTGGTCTCTTTCCTTCGTGGTCGGCAAGGTGAGTTGGGGCACATTTTCTCAGGACGCGCTGACCATCCCATTTGCGGGACCGCATTCGCTTCGCTAATTAACCGCCCTACGCTCGACCGATATGACCGCGGCAAGCTGTCGATTCTAATCGCGAAAAGAATCTGGAAACGTTAGGCAAAACTCTCCCCCCGGTATGCATGAAATTTCACAAACGGACTCATTGCCCTTGTGACGGGCGCTATCTGGCCGTCACGTCACAATATATACAGAGTGGACCATTTTAATCCATCCAGTCGAATATGTCGAAAACCAAACACGGGAGAGAACAATTGTTCAGACAAAAGTTGTTTGATTTCGAGAGGACCATAAGGTGGTACCATTGCTTTGACCTTGAAGAATTATTTGAAAGTCACATGAAAGTCACCTCAATTTTTTTAAACGGCATCCCCTATTTTTATTACATATTCATAGCTGACCTTGCGAGCTTTCCAAAACATTGTAATGAAATGTTTCTTCATCGAGTACTTTCCGAGTTATAAAGCTCCAAAGTTGCAATATGAAAAAATTCAAAATATCTCGTAAAGTATTCACTTTCCGTCTTATCTTACACGATTCAACTAGTCAAGGCAAGAATTGGACATGATCCAACCGGTCAAGGCAAGATCTGGACATGATCCAACCATGATCTTATCTTCACTGGTTGGATCATGTCCAGATCTTGCCTTCACTGGTTGGATCATGTCCAGATCTTGACCGGTTGGATCATGTTCAGATCTTACTTTCACTGGTTGGATCATGTCCAGATCTTGTCTTGACCGGTTGGTCATGTCCAATTCTTGCCTTGACTAGTTGAATCATGTAAGATAAGACGGAAAGTGAATACTTTACGAGATATTTTGAATTTTTTCATATTGCAACTTTGGAGCTTTATAACTCGGAAAGTACTCGATGAAGAAACATTTCATTACAATGTTTTGGAAAGCTCGCAAGGTCAGCTATGAATATGTAATAAAAAATAGGGAATGCCGTTTAAAAAAATTGAGGTGACTTTCATGTGACTTTCAAATAATTCTTCAAGGTCAAAGCAATGGTACCACCTTATGGTCCCCTTGAAACCAAACAACTTTTGTCTGAAAAATTTTTCTCTCCCGTGCTTGGTTTTCGACATATTCGACTGGATGGATTAAAATGGTACACCCTGTATATATATATATATATATATATATATATATATATATATATACACACTATAGGTATACATATATGTCCGACAGTACGAAACACAAAAAAAAAACATTGAACGCTGTCGCTTCGTTAGCCGGACTCGAACACTCGCTGCAGGTGCAGAAAGTATCGGCGCAAAAGCCTTAGGGCCATGGCGCACAGAAAAACATAAGCAGTAAGACGTAAGCAGTAAGCAAATTGACCAATCACAGTCGTTGATTTTTCTTACGGTCCAAGAATCAACAACTGTGATTGGCTGATTCGCTTACTGCTTACGTCTTACTGCTTAAGTTTTTCTATGTGCCACCAACTTTAGTCCTCTTAACTATGCGGCTTCGGTGGAAGTGAATGCCACATTGTGTCTTATATGAGGCATGGCTTCATGACTTTTACTTCGCATCGCAATATTTAGGAAACGAAAGCCCATTCACCTGAACCCTTTAAGAATATTTATATTCTATATTACGTTTATCAAGCGCGCTATACCTCGTTAAGAAATCGATTTTGCAGTTGACGTCATCTCCTTGTCAATGCTTAACGAAAAAAATATCTCAAATTTTCATTTAAATTTATATAGAAAGTTCATATACTAGATAACATACATTCAAAACAATATTTGTCAATTACTCTAATGCGTACAACATACTTTTCAAAAAAACACTGATGTACTCAGTACATAAGCTGTTAGAAGAATTTATCATAAAAATAGCAAAAGCCTCTTTTGGAAAGAATGCGAATATCGGCAACATGGCATTCACATTTACGTACCGTCTATGTGTAAGAAAATTTAAATGACAACGCACACACACTTGCATAGCATCTGCGAGGGACGATAAATGAAAAAATAATGCGGCGCAATGATAGCGCGAATATGTTGGCGCTTATCAAATGTAACATTTTGACGATTGTGTTCGTTCTGTACAGATACTTATAGATATATTATACATATATATCATAGATTTAAAATTTTAAATAGATTTTTTCTTATCGTTTTCGTCTCATAATGACGAATGCTCCGCTTCATTTTCGCACGTCGTTTTACCATGCAAAATGGTTTATAATTCGGCACATATGGAAAGAACTAATCTTTGCAGAAAGATTTAGTGTCATGATAGTAACTGTCCGTTATCGTTTTCCTCTTATATTGAGGAATGTCCCGCTTTATATTTCACACGTCCTTTCACCATGCAAAAGTGTTTTCGGCGCATGTAGAAAGAAGTAATCTTTGCAAAAGAATTCGGTGTCACGATAGTAACTGTTCCTTACCGTTTTCGCCTTATATTGAGAAATACTCCGCTTCATTTTCGTACGTATTTTCACCATGCAAAAGGGTTTATAACTCGGCGCATGTGGAAAGAACTAATCTGTACGACGAAAGTTTTGCAAAAGGAGGTCGATATCACGCGTCAATATTTTCCTACAAATATTACATTGCATGGTGAAAATACGTGGGAAAATGAAGCGGGACATTCCTCAATATGAGAGAAAAACGATAAGGGACAGTTACTATCATGATACTAAATCTTTCTGCAAAGATTAGTTTTTTCTACATGCATATTGACTTGACCGAATTAAAAATGCTTTGGTAATGAATATATATGCAATAATTAAATAGAGCATTCTTCACTCAGAGATGAAAACGATGTAGAATTATTGTTATTGTGACACTGATTTCCTTTTGCAAAATTTACAGCGCAATTACTGCACCAATTTATATGATAAAATTAGGGGCGAATATATAGTGAAATATTGAATTTTAATTTCCATTGAAAATTATATAGAAAGCTCATATATTATATAACATATTCTTCAAAACATTATTCGTAAATTACTCTAATGCGTATAACATATTTCTCGAAAAAACTCTTTCTTTGATGCACCTACACTGAGAGAAAAATGTATGATATTTTAAACTATAACGGCTTAGTAAAAAGATTATAGTTAGGAATATGATTTTTATAGTAATTGTTACCATAATATTTGTAATATTTACAATATAAGCATAGTATAACTGACCCGTGTAAAATTTTTATCAAGAATTATAATTATTTGAAATAAAAATATAGTAAGATGGCAAATTGAATGGTAAGAGAAATTAACTATTTTATATAGTCAATACAATTATAATATTTGACAAATATAAGTAAATGTAACTATATTCCCAAAAGGTGCTTTACCATATATATAGGGTAATAAGATGGTGACTATAAATAGATGGTGACTGTGTTTATTCTACTATATCTTTATGTTTAGATGAACTATAAATATATGTTTGAGACCAAAACGAACTATAAAATATAGTCAGATTATAGTTATTCCAACTATTTTTTCTCTCAGTGCAGTACATAAACGGTTTGAAGAATTCATCAGAAAAGCAGCGAAAGTCTCTCTTGGAGAGAATGCGAATATCCGCAACGTGATATTCACATTTACGTACCGTCTATGTGTAAGAAAATTGAAATGACAACGTAGTACACATACTTGCATAACATCTGTGAAAGGACGATATATGAAAAAATATTGCGGCGGAACGGGTTCACGCTTATCAAAGAGATATTTTGACGATTGTCTTCGTTCCGTATAGATATATATAGCTAGTTCAAGATTCAGCGATTTCTTTCAGGACATGCGTGAACTAAAAATCAAGTCTTCTTTACCACGTAACCATTAAACGCTAGCACACATATCGCTTACTGAAATTATCTTTTTATTTAAACTCTCTATTAAAATTCACTTACGATGTCTTCATAATGTTCCTGGAAGTCCTCTCTATGCTGCATGTATTTGAAGCGTATGAGTTCTAAATTTGTCACATGAAACTAAATATCGCATTTTCAATAGTAAATACAAAATTTTTTGTTGATTTCGATGCAACTTTTTAGTATGCGGCATTCATTATCGCTTATACTTTTACGCTGTAAAAGCATTTGCAGTTTTATGCATGCAATTAGAAGAAAAGAGTATTCTATGAAAACGAGCCTAGCAGCATCACCTTAAATCGGGCAAATAAGGAAGGTGGTCTGTGGAAATCGGATCGTTAGTAATTACTCATCCTAAGGGAAGCACCTCTAATGAACCTTCCAATGACCTTGATTTTGTCATATATTATGGAGGTCACCTTTCTGAATAACCTTTAAAAGATTTTAACTGTCGCCCGTTCATTGTTCATTAAAAAGTTATTAACAGAGAAGTTTCATTAAAGCCATACAGTTTTGCGACACAGTATACAGGGTCCGCCATCAAAATCCGGACAAATTTCAATTTGAATTTCCCGCCTCATTTGACTTCGGTGGTAGGTCACTGTTGATGTTCGGGCAAGTCAGATGTTTGTAGTAAGTGCGCATAACCTCAAAATGTCCGAACAGATAAGATCGAATGCAGAGTATAATCGAAGAGCGGCGATAATTGAAGGCCTTCGCGCTGGGCGTTCGCGGACCGAAATTATTCCGTTCTTCGGGTATCCGAGATCGACCGTATATGACGTTGCGGCTAAATATTTGGCTTCGGAGACGTCCGAAAAAGGTTCTGCCAACCCGACAAGGAAGAGCCATTCGAAAGAAAAGTCAGTAAGGACTCCAGCAATTATCGAAAGAGCTCAAGAGCTCATCTCAGAGGACCCAGGGCTGTCTCTAACGAAATTGGCCAAAACATTGGGTGTGAGTGACACTACAATGCGTCGAATTGCTGAAGAGGACCTACGCTTCAAGTCCTATGTAATAAAAGTTCGACAAATGCTCTCTGAGGCTGCCAAGATGAACAGAGTTGCTCGCTGTAACTTGCTTCTGTGTTCGTTAAAAAACGAAGCTGCGGGACGCATCAGGTTTTTTTCGGACGAAAAAATTTTTTCTGTCGATGCCAAGGTGAACCGGAGGAACGACCGTTGGCTCGCCCGCGACCCCGAAGATGTGCCCATAATAGCTAGGACGAAGTTTCCGGTCTCTGTTCACGTCCTAGGCGTTGTCTCCAGTGAGGGTCACGTCATGCCGCCACATTTCTTTCAAAAAAAAGAAACCGTCACAAAAGAAGTATATTTACACGTTTTGACGAAGATAGTGAAGCCGTGGATAGAAACCGTGGCCGCCGGGAAGCCGTACGTCTTCCAGCAAGACGGCGCGCCAGCGCACACGAGTCACTTAGTGCAAAACTGGCTGTCGGATAAAATGGACATGTTTTGGTCAAAGGAATTTTGGCCTCCGAACAGTCCAGATTTGAATCCGTTGGACTATTACGTGTGGAGCGTCATTGAACGAGTGACCAACAAGTCGAGACATCCCAATGTGACATCTCTCCAAACCGCTATTGAAGCAGCATTCGCCAATATAGACAAGGACGCGTTGCAGAGAGCGTGCCAGCGCTTCAGGATGAGGATCGAAGCAGTCATCGAAGCAAAAGGGGGTTATATAGAGTAATTTTACTCTAAAAGGATACCACTAGTGATACACAAAAAGTTCTTTTGTAAGTTTTACATTTTGATGAGTAGAATTTTATTTAAACAAATTGTTCATTTTGTTCGGATTTTGGTGGCGGACCCTGTATATTAATGTGCACATATAAATACACACAATACACGTATATTCGCAAGGGGTGAAGCGGAGCCGCTCTCCCGCGCATATACGTACACTGTTTGCTATATTTAGTTTATTTTTTTATGTATGTAAATAAAATTATATCGTACTTAAAAAATTTCTTTTGTTCATAACCTTTTGATGATCAATCAACGACGGCTAAAACCCTTCCCCCAAAAGTTACTCAATAAGATATCCTTAATAACATGTATCAAAATCAAGGTCATCGGAGAGTTGACTCCTCTATATCAGGTTGATTGATAGGACCTTAGAAGGGAAATGAAAAAACATTTTGTTAGCAAAACTCAATTTTATTCTCAAACATAATCTCCTTTTGGCTCAATACACCAAGTCCAACGAGTTTCTGGCTTCTTTAAGCCTTCCAAATAATAAGAAGTTTTTAAACCGCTAAAATATGCGTCTGTTTCCTATCCAACCTCTTCGTTTGAAGCAAATTTCTTTCTCTGAAGCCATCTTTTGAGATTTGGAAACAGATAAAAGTCACAAGGGGCCAGATCTGGAGAATACGGTAGATGTGGGAACAATTCATACCACAAGTCATTCAATTTTGCCATAGGTTTTACCGACTTGTGAGCTGGTGCATTGTCTTGATAAAAGAGAATTTTTTTCTTCACTAAATGAGGCCGTTTTTTTTTTTATTTCATCATTCAATCGGTTTAACAATGATGTATAATATTCTCTTGTGATTGTGGTTCCTTTTTCAAGATAATCAAGATGAGGATTATTCCATGTGCCCAAAACACACTGGCCAGACCCTTTTCAACTGAATGTTGCGTCTTTAGTCGCTTTGGAGCACTTCCATCCATTAGAACCCATTGTGCCGATTGTTGTTTCGATTCAGGCGTATAATGATTGATCCATGTTTCATCAACGGTTATGTATCGACGCAAAAATTCCTTTGCGTCTAAACATGTCCAAACAATGCTGAGAAGTGCGAACTCCTTCACGTTTTTGATCGATTGTTAATTAATCGCGGCACCCATCTTGCAGTTTGTTTTCTCATACCGAAATGTGTAGGATATTGAACACATATTCAGATGAGATGCCCACAGTCACAGTTAGTTCACGCAATTTCACTTTGGAGTCATCCAACACGATATCATGGATTTTTTTCACTAATTTCTGGTGTAGTCACCTTATTTGGACGATCACTGCGTCATGCATCCAATATGCTGGTACGACCATGTTTAACCTCAGCAATCCAGTTATATACAGTTGCATTCGACGGAGCAGATCCCCCAAAGTTTTTTGAAAGTTCTCAATCATTTCTTGCGGTTGCAAACCTTTCAAATAAAAATACTTAATCACAACACGAATTTCAATTTTTTCCATTTTTACAAAATATCAGAGGTTATATACTTTCGGTGGCTGTCACAAATATACTGATTGTCATATCTTTATGAAGTTAGCCCCCCACATTTAATAATATTTTTTTTGCATAAAATTACGCCAAATCGTTTATAAAAATATGTAATGAAAGACTTTTCGTTTGTAGTAAAAAAATAAAAAAGTTACGGGGGGGGGGGGGGGG
>NW_022639668.1:207482-211034 GCF_010583005.1 Odontomachus brunneus | reverse complement strand
GGGGGGGGGGGAGGAGTGAAAAATTCGTCAGCCTCCCAAAATAGGGAGTTGACTTAAGAAGTGACCTAATCGACGCCAAATAATTCGTAGAAGTTTATAGTGAAGGGATTTTCGTTTGTAGTTATCCAGAAACAAAATGGCGGCCAATTAAATATTTAAGGGTGGCGTATTTCCACTTCCTTGTGAAGGGTTGTTATCTAAACAGCCTATATCGATTCCGAATAATTCGTAGAGATATGAAGTGAAGGAATTTTTGTAGTTGTCCAGAAAAAAGATACAGCATAATAAGAAATAAAGGGTGGCGTATTTCCACCACCTCGTGAGGGACTGTTCTCTAAACCGACTATATCGACTCCAAATAATTCGTAGAGGTACGTAGAAAAGGAATTTTCGTTTGTAGTTGTCCAGAAAAAGATACCGCTCCCTACGAAATTAAAGATAACGTAATTTCATCTTCTCATGAGGGTCTGTTTTTTAAACTGACTATATCGAAACTAAATAATTCGTAGAGGTTTACAGGACAGGAATTTTCGTTTGTAGTTCTCCAGAAAAAAAGATAAAGCCCATACGACAGTAAGGGTGATGTAATTCCACTCCCTCTATACACTAAACCGACTATATCGACTCCAAATAATTTGAAGAGGGTTGTAGTGTAGGAATTTTCGTTTGTAGTTATCCAGAAACAAAATGACGGCTAATTAAATTTTTAAGGGTACCGTGTTTCCACCCTCACGTGAGAGGCTGTTCTCTAAACCAGCTATATCGACTCCAAATAATTCGTTGAAGTTTGTAGTGTGACGTGGCGATTTCGCCGTCACCAAGATCAGGGGGGGGACGAGGAGAGCTGTGCTCGCGCCCCCTTCTTCCGCGGGAAGGGCGGCTGCGAGGAAATTGGTCTCGCACGCTTTGTAGGTGCGAGATCGCGTATTATAATTTTTTTGTTATTTTTGTTGTTAATTGTGTGTTCGGGCTGCGACGAGAACGACGAAGTGCATCGATCGGAGCGAGGCGACGGCGGATCGGCAGCGGACGGCAAGCCGAACGGGGCAGGATCCACCCCTCGCTATCACAAGCGAGGGAGGCCCCGACCAGATTGCAGCGGGGCGCCAGGAAGGGTTGACCGTCAGGACCAGATCCCGAGGGACGCCCTGGGATACCTCAAGCTTTTAGCAGCCACCTGAGCGCCCACGCTACATAGAGCTGCCGTCAGAGACAGGATGCCGTCGACATAGAATCGGAGAATTCGGCGGTGTCGTGCGGGCCCTGTAAGGCGCCCGCGCTAGAGCCGTGCGTTCCCGCAGGACCAATGGGACCTAACGGTGATCGGCGGCTGATACCGCGAGTGAAGGAGCCTCGCGCTCGCAGAAGTCGTCGTCACTGTGCGGCTAGCGAGCGACGCGTACGCTGGGACAAAATCACGGGCGAGCGAGCGACGAACAGCAAGCGAGCGAACGAGACCGCACGCGAGCAAACGAGCCGACAAGCGAGAGCTAGGACGAGGAACGAGGGGCGAGCCCAGCAGGGAATTTTTGGTGAGCTGTCTTCTGCCCGTCGTTCAGTTCGAGCGCGAAGGACCGAGATGATGGTTGCCGTCGCTTCACGACGGCAGCCGGAAGGGTTCGTCTCCCTCCTTGACGAACCGTCCAACTTCGCGAGAGAATAGCCGTCCTTACCGCGCTGCCTGCTGCCGCTTCACCGCGTTCGCGACCGCACAGTTCGGCGAGCGATTGCGTAAAGATTGTGATGACTCGCGATTATTCGTAAGAAGTGCGGGTCTCCGAGAGTGGCGAGAAATACGCGGTTCGCGACGAGACAATTAGGGCCGGGATGCACCCGGCTGGCGCCCAATGCACTAAGTAACGTGTATCGAGAGAATTTCGCGAGCCTCGTGCTGTTCGAACGCCGCGAAGCAGAAGGATCCTCGACTATGGATCCGGCTGCCGAATGATTTCGCGACTACGCAACTCGGAGCCCGCATAGCGTCTTGCAGTATCTTTCTTTGTTTTTTTTTGTTAAATATAGTGTAATGTTAAACCGTACGTGTGTGCTTTTATGATTCCTCCGACTCTGTCGCCTGTTCCTCTCGTGTCGCGCGAAGGAAGGTCGCGCGTCGGCACAAGAACCCCGCCGTTCTACCGAGAGATAATTTTTGAGAGCTGCCGGCAAGCTCGGCCGTCGCCGCAACGGCGGAGACGAAGTTTTGGCCGTATTCTCGCGTCTAACTAACGGAGAAACGGTCACAAAAATTGGCGCCCAACGTGGGGCCGCTTTCGCGAATAAAGCAATAGTAATCGTGGCGACGCGAGAGAGAGCAGAGAGGAGGAATAAGTGTGTGTGAGTGTTCTTTTGCGATTGCTATTTTGTATTCTTTGATCGATTGTGTAACTTGTAAATTGACTTGATTATGTCGTATTAACCCGCTTCTTGCAGGAAGGGCCCGTGAGCGGGCGAGAGCTTAAGGGCGCAAGCGGGGAAGCGCGAGAGACTCGTGAGAGCCGGTTGGCGCGCGGGGCGAGAGGGGCAACGGGTGACGCGTGTTTACGTGTCGCGGCTCGCTATCGTTCGCCGGCGGATGGTTTTTCATCCCGCGTTCGCGTGTGCTATTGTGTTCGACACCGCGGCGTGTTGTCAGTTGCCGATACGATCCTCGTGCCGCGTAAGCCTTCACGCTCTCGTGAATATAACGTCGCGTAAGAAATTCGTCCCGTGTTCGCGTGTGTTACTGTGCGTGCTGGAAAGCGTATAGAGAAGCGAGTTCAGGAATTCGTCCCGTGTTCGCGCGTGTCATGGTGCGATGAGAGACGAATAGAGCCACGAGTTGAGACTTGTGCCTCGTGTGTACACTCGCGGGTGAGCGAGGGCAGGGGGTGCGTGACGTTAGAGGCAGCGGACGACGTACGAGCGTTCGCCACGCTGCGAAACCAATATATAGATCGCGGATTGGTCGGTTCCTCGTGCACGGCCGTTGGTTGCCGTGTTGACCAGAGATTTCGGTTCCTCTACGAGTGCGTTCAGCCGTCATCAGGGCTGGTAGGATAGGTCGTTAGCAGTGAGTGTGTATCTCTGCGGGCGATCTTAGATTCGAGTGTTACGACTCATAGGCTTGGCTGTCGGCATATCGGCAGAATATTCGAACCATCATAGCGACGATTAAGGCAGAGAGAATGCCAGGAGACGGTGATTTAGATGGGTGGGTAGCTTCATTAGGCATAGAACAAGTGCGAAGTGAGCTCGTCGCGCGGAATTTGAATACGGACGGCATTTTGCCCACCCTGCGGCAGCGGTTGCTTCGTTACGAGACGGGTCTCGCGGATCAGGGGCCTCCTACACCCGGTCCCCTGTCAACGGCTGCCGACTTTTTCGCGCAAACCGGCATCCCGCACGTATTGGGCGGACGGCCTGGAGCCGCTGAGGGGAGCGCAGTCGGTCGAGACGAGACTCGCGACGACGGGCTTCCGCGATCGGCGCGATTGGTGAGAGACGGGGCGCGAGCCGCGGGTGATTATCAGGCGGGGGCGGAGGCCGCAATAACGAAAAGTTTGTACATCCTGT
>NW_022639668.1:206759-207472 GCF_010583005.1 Odontomachus brunneus | reverse complement strand
ACCCGCTTCTTGCAGGAAGGGCCCGTGAGCGGGCGAGAGCTTAAGGGCGCAAGCGGGGAAGCGCGAGAGACTCGTGAGAGCCGGTTGGCGCGCGGGGCGAGAGGGGCAACGGGTGACGCGTGTTTACGTGTCGCGGCTCGCTATCGTTCGCCGGCGGATGGTTTTTCATCCCGCGTTCGCGTGTGCTATTGTGTTCGACACCGCGGCGTGTTGTCAGTTGCCGGTACGATCTTCGTGCCGCGTAAGCCTTCACGCTCTCGTGAATATAACGTCGCGTAAGAAATTCGTCCCGTGTTCGCGTGTGTTACTGTGCGTGCTGGAAAGCGTATAGAGAAGCGAGTTCAGGAATTCGTCCCGTGTTCGCGCGTGTCATGGTGCGATGAGAGACGAATAGAGCCACGAGTTGAGACTTGTGCCTCGTGTGTACACTCGCGGGTGAGCGAGGGCAGGGGGTGCGTGACGTTAGAGGCAGCGGACGACGTACGAGCGTTCGCCACGCTGCGAAACCAATATATAGATCGCGGATTGGTCGGTTCCTCGTGCACGGCCGTTGGTTGCCGTGTTGACCAGAGATTTCGGTTCCTCTACGAGTGCGTTCAGCCGTCATCAGGGCTGGTAGGATAGGTCGTTAGCAGTGAGTGTGTATCTCTGCGGGCGATCTTAGATTCGAGTGTTACGACTCATAGGCTTGGCTGTCGGCATATCGGCAGAAT
>NW_022639668.1:200805-206749 GCF_010583005.1 Odontomachus brunneus | reverse complement strand
TTATGACTCATAGGCTTGGCTGTCGGCATAGCGGCAGAATCGTCGAACCATCATAGCGACAATTAAGACAGAGAGAATGCCAGGAGACGGTGATTTAGATGGGTGGGTAGCTTCGTTAGGCCTCGAACAAGTGCGAAGTGAGCTCGTCGCGCGTAATTTAAATACGGACGGCATTTTGCCCACCCTGCGGCAGCGGTTGCTTCGTTACGAGACGGGTCTCGCGGATCAGGGGCCTCCTACACCCGGTCCCCTGTCAACGGCTGCCGACTTTTTCGCGCAAACCGGCATCCCGCACGTATTGGGCGGACGGCCTGGAGCCGCTGAGGGGAGCGCAGTCGGTCGAGACGAGACTCGCGACGACGGGCTTCCGCGATCGGCGCGATTGGTGAGAGACGGGGCGCGAGCCGCGGGTGATTATCAGGCGGGGGCGGAGGCCGCAATAACGAAAAGTTTGTACAACCTGTTAAGGAAATGGGAGTTAAAATTTTCTGGGGACCGCCTCAATGATGACGTCGAGGACTTTTTAAGAGAGATCGCGATAAATCGTACGATCGTTCCCGTACGCGACCGCGAGTTATTACAATGTTTGCCGCTATTCCTCGCGGGTACCGCGCGCCTGTGGTACATGGATCGACGCGCGCGGTGGACCACATGGCGAGAATTTGAGGTAGCTTTTCGGAATCGGTTCGCGGCGCCCGGATATCAGGCCGCCTTGCGTCGCGAAGTAGAGCGTCGTACGCAAGGGGAGAGCGAGAGGGCTGCCGATTATATAACGCGTCTTAAGGCGATGCTCGACCGTCTGGACCCGCCGTGGTCCCACGATCAGCAGCTAGAATTGACGCGTCGGAATTTGTTGCCGCGAGTGAGAGCGCTCATCCGTCGGGATGACTATTTCGACTACGACTCGTTGGAGGAGGCCGCGATACGCGCGGAGGCGGAGGTCCAAGCCGATCGGGACTACCGGCCCCCGCCTCCCCCGGAACGCACCCTTATTCCGCGGCTTGCATACCACCCTCCGCGGGGGACTGCCCGCTTTCATGCGGCGGTCGAGGTAACTTCCGGGGCGGGGGGCGCGGATAGGATGACGACGTCGGGTGGCCGGGCTGCCGCTTCGAGGAGAGGCATCCGACGCGACGCGGCGAAAGGGTCGGCGTTGGGAGCCGCGGCGACTCCAGGTCAAGCCGGGAGTAGACCTAACCCTACGAGTGACGGTGAGTCGGTGCATGGAGTCGCGGGGAGGGCGCGCTGTTGGAACTGCTCGGAAGCGGGTCACCTCGCTAAGAGTTGTCCACGACCGCCTAAACTCCACTGTTATCGGTGTGGGAACCTAGGAGTTTCGGTGCGGGACTGTCCGGGATGCTCGAGAGACGAGACCGGGAGTCGTTGAGGCGGGAGGTCGCGACCCCGGGGAGAGAGGGGACAGCCCGCGGGGTGGAAAATCAGGGGGGACGAGTGGGAGAGGCCTATACGCTCTTCGCGAGAGCGGGGCCCTCCAGCTTGCCCTACATTAGGATCGCGATCGGAGGACACTTCTTGTTGGCGCTGGTGGACTCCGGGTCAGGG
Organism: Odontomachus brunneus; assembly: GCF_010583005.1. Lineage (NCBI taxonomy): Eukaryota > Metazoa > Arthropoda > Insecta > Hymenoptera > Formicidae > Odontomachus > Odontomachus brunneus. The sequence continues at coordinate 205,186 of NW_022639668.1, read as the reverse complement.
CGAACGATCTTAGAAGCCGAGGGAAGACGAATCATAGAGCGTCTGGGGCTGCCTCTCGCGAGGGGACCGGGGGTCCACATTAAAACCGCTGGGGGAGAGCTAGCGCGTTTAGACGAAGCTGTCGACGTGTCGATTCGGTTACAGGGCACTGAGCATAGTCTTCACGCGTGTCTGTGGTCACGGTTGCCGGTTCCGTGTATCCTCGGGATAGACTTTTTGCGACGATTTGAGTTCGTGGCGGATTTCTCGACAGGGATGTGGCACTTGGCTGCCGAGCCGAGAGCGAAATACCGATTCGTGAGACATACCGATACGAGCGATTACGCATGTAGCGGCCTATCTGAGCTCACTTCGTACCAATCGGAGCAGTTGGAAACTTTTCTGAAGGATAGGTTGCCGACCGAGTCGCTTAACTTAGGAATTACGGGGTTAGCAGAACATCGCATCGATGTAGGGCAGCACGCGCCTATACGCCAGCGTTGCTATTTGGTTTCTCCAAAGGTGCAGGAAGCCATTAGGGAGGAGGTCGATAAAATGTTAGAGGTCGGAGTGATCGAACCATTGAGTAGTGAATGGTCGAACCCCATCGTGATGATTAAGAAGCCTAGTGGAAAGTATCGGTTCTGTCTAGATTTTCGGAAAATAAATGAGATTTCGAAAAAGGATGCATATCCGCTCCCGAATATGACGGGCATCCTCGATAAGTTGAGTGCCGCGAAATATATTTCGACTCTGGATCTAAGCCAGGCTTATTTCCAAATTCCGCTCGCTAAGGATAATAGGGAGATCACAGCGTTTCGGGTGCTGGGTAAAGGATTATATCACTTCACTAGGATGCCGTACGGATTGACCGGCGCGTCGGCTACTTTCCAACGCCTATTAAATAAATTAATAGGGCCAGAGATGGAACTTCACGCTTTCGCGTATCTGGACGATATCGTCATCGTTACGTCCACTTTTGAGGAACACTTGATCTGGTTGGAGCGTGTGTTAGGAAGGGTTACCGAGGCCGGATTAGTCATCAATCCGGAGAAATGCGAGTTCTGTCGATTGCAAGTTAGGTACTTGGGCTTTTTAGTTAGTCAGGAAGGACTCCGAGTAGATCCGGAAAAGGCTCAGCCTATTCACGACTACCCCGCCCCGAGGAATCTGAAACAACTTCGGCGATTCCTCGTGATGTCTTCGTGGTACCGTCGGTTAATTCCTCAATTCGCAACCGTGAGTGAGCCTTTAACGCGGTTACTTCGTAAGAACAAACGGTGGGAGTGGACGACGGAGCAGGGGGGAAGCGTTTCGGCAGATCCGCGTTCATCTGGCTGCCGCTCCTACGCTCTCGTGTCCTGATTTTAGCCAGCCGTTTAGCCTGCAGACGGACACGAGTTCGGTGGGCTTGGGTGCCGTGCTCATTCAGACGATTGAAGAGGTGGAGAATATTATCGCGTTTGCAAGCAGGGCTCTGACTGACCCTGAGAAGAAGTACTCTGTAACGGAACAGGAGTGTCTGGCTGTCGTATGGTCCATCCGAAAGTTCCGACCGTACCTGGAAGGGTATCGTTTTACGGTCGTGACGGATCATGGTAGTCTCCGTTGGCTTCACAATTTGCATAACCCTACAGGCCGATTAGCTCGCTGGGCTCTCGAGTTATTAGAATACGACTACGAGGTCGTTCATAGGAAGGGGGCACTTCATCATGTCCCCGACGCTCTCTCCCGCATGTATGAGACCGAGGGGAGGGAGGTAGTGGCAGTAGCCATCGAGCAGGATCCTCCGCCTGACATTGCGGATCGTTGGTATCGTAGGCGCTTCGCGGACGTGTTCCGAAGGCCGAAGCATTTCCCTGACTGGCGAATCGTAGATGACCAACTATATTTTAGGCGACCGAGGTCGGTGATAGAGGGGGTCGTTAGCGATTTAAATCGGTGGAAGCTGGTGCTGCCGAAAAAGCTGCGGGGCGAGGCCCTCCGCGAGTCGCACGACGAGCCCAAGGCAGGCCACTTAGGAGTCGAAAAGACCTACCAGCGAATCGCGGTAGCCTACTACTGGCCGGGAATGTATAGAGACGTCGCCGCGTACGTCCGGCGTTGCGACTCGTGCCAGCGTACAAAGGTAGAACAGGTGGCTGCCGCCGGCCTAATGGGACCGCGTGTAATAGAGCAACCGTGGGCGACTATAGGTGCCGATATAATAGGACCGCTGCCGCGTAGTAGGGCGGGATTCGTATACCTCCTAGTCATCCAGGATCTGTTCACCAAGTGGATAGAATGTCGCCCGCTGCGCGTAGCGACGGGGCCGAAGATACGAGAGGCGCTCGAGGATCTCGTGATATCCCGATGGGGCACGCCGCGGTACTTGCTCACGGACAACGGGACGGAGTTCGTGAATCGAACTATTAAAAAATTCGCGGGGGAGTGCGGAATCGAGCTGCGCAACACGCCGCCTTACCATCCGCAGGCGAACCCGGTAGAGCGAATAAACCGCGTAATCAAAACAATGATTGTCGCGTATCTCAAAGAGGATCATCGAGAGTGAGATCGTCACGTGAACGACTTTAGATTCGCCTACAATTCGGCTCATCACACGTCTCTCGGCGCATCGCCCGCCTTCTTGAATTTCGGCCGTGAGTTGGAGGCTCCGCAGACATTGAGACGGCGAAGGGAAGCGACCTCAGAGGTTACCGCGCGCGAACCGGGAAAGTGGACGGCACGGATGCGCCGTCTCGACGTGGTGCACGCCTGGGTTCGCGAACACCTCGATACCACCTATCAGGAGCAAGCGTCGCGGTATAATTTGCGTCACCGACCGCGAAGATTCGGCGTGGGAGACTTAGTAATGCGAAGACAGCACATGTTGTCTTCCGCCGCGCAAGGCATCGCCGCAAAGCTCTCGCAAAAGTTCGCAGGACCCTTCCGCATTGGGAAGGTGCTCTCCGCGATCCTGTACGAGCTCCTTTCCGAGAGAGGGGCTCCGGAAGGGCAAGTGCACGTTAGCTAATTGAAACCATATCACCCGTCCGCTTCACCTTAACTCACAGGCTGCCGAAAAATGGACCCACAGGACCCCTGGGAGCGCGTGTTCCGGCGCTACTTCCGGGACCTCTGCGCCATCGGCGAGCGAGAGCTCAACTTTTGGGACGACGTGGCGGAGGCGCTGCGGAGCACCCCGATGCGAGTCGAGCGGCCCCATCAAGCCGTGGTACGGGACCTCCCGACGACCACTAGCGCGGCGACCCAGACGGTCCCAGGCTGCCGATTGGCCCCCACGAGGACCGTGGCGGTCCAGACGGACATAAAGGGCCTGGCGAAAGGAGGCGCGCCGAAATATAGTAGAGGCACCCAAACTCCAGCGGCCGAGAGGAAGCGCTTGCATTCGAGCCACCGCCGACGCTCCAAGACGCCGGAGCGAGCTCCGCGTCGCCACCTCTCGCCAGGGGCGGCCTCTGAAGGCACCAGCAGTGGCGGACCAACGCGGGGAGCGGACCGATGTTGGAACTGCCGGTCCGTGGGGCACCGGTACTCCACCTGCCCCCTCCCTAAGGACCACCAATTTTGCTTTGGCTGCGGGGAGCAGGGAAGAACGATGCGAGATTGTCCGAGGTGCAGGGAGGATTGGACGGACCTCGGGCCCTACCACCCTGACCTCAGGCACATGGGGAAGAAGGGCGGCTTCCGGGATGAGCAGCGCTAACGGCGGAACTCCGAGCTCTTCTCGAGACGACGTCGGCTGTCCCTGCCCCCTTGGACGCGCCGTATCGCGGTTGCAGAAGACTGCGACCAGCTTATTTTATTTTTTGATTGGTTCTTCGTTTTTTTTTTTTTTCTTTTCGTGGTCCCGCTCGTTTTTTTTTTTGTTAGGATGCCGAGGCGGTCGCCTGGATGTCCCGGGCTACATTGAGACAGTTGTACGTAGGTTGCCGTCGAATACCGACGAGCCCAGGAATAAAGGGACATTATTCTAGTCACATCACGCTGTTACCGTGTTTCCTTTGCGCCCATCCAACCCCGCAGGCAGCGTGCGAGGGCGCGAAGATCGGCTGAGCGACGGGGTTGAGGGCGGCGAGCCGCCCCGACCTCCTCGGTCCTCCCCGGGGAAGGGGGGATGTGACGTGGCGATTTCGCCGTCACCAAGATTAGCGGGGGGACGAGGAGAGCTGTGCTCGCGCCCCCTTCTTCCGCGGGAAGGGCGGCTGCGAGGAAATTGGTCTCGCACGCTTTGTACGTGCGAGATCGCGTATTATAATTTTTTAGTTATTTTTGTTGTTAATTGTGTGCTCGGGCTGCGACGAGAACGACGAAGTGCATCGAACGGAGCGAGGCGACGGCGGATCGGCAGCGGACGGCAAGCCGAGCGGGGCAGGATCCACCCCCCGCTATCACAAGCGAG
>NW_022639668.1:198263-200795 GCF_010583005.1 Odontomachus brunneus | reverse complement strand
CACATGTTGTCTTCCGCCGCGCAAGGCATCGCCGCAAAGCTCTCGCAAAAGTTCGCAGGACCCTTCCGCATTGGGAAGGTGCTCTCCGCGATCCTGTACGAGCTCCTTTCCGAGAGAGGGGCTCCGGAAGGGCAAGTGCACGTTAGCTAATTGAAACCATATCACCCGTCCGCTTCACCTTAACTCACAGGCTGCCGAAAAATGGACCCACAGGACCCCTGGGAGCGCGTGTTCCGGCGCTACTTCCGGGACCTCTGCGCCATCGGCGAGCGAGAGCTCAACTTTTGGGACGACGTGGCGGAGGCGCTGCGGAGCACCCCGATGCGAGTCGAGCGGCCCCATCAAGCCGTGGTACGGGACCTCCCGACGACCACTAGCGCGGCGACCCAGACGGTCCCAGGCTGCCGATTGGCCCCCACGAGGACCGTGGCGGTCCAGACGGACATAAAGGGCCTGGCGAAAGGAGGCGCGCCGAAATATAGTAGAGGCACCCAAACTCCAGCGGCCGAGAGGAAGCGCTTGCATTCGAGCCACCGCCGACGCTCCAAGACGCCGGAGCGAGCTCCGCGTCGCCACCTCTCGCCAGGGGCGGCCTCTGAAGGCACCAGCAGTGGCGGACCAACGCGGGGAGCGGACCGATGTTGGAACTGCCGGTCCGTGGGGCACCGGTACTCCACCTGCCCCCTCCCTAAGGACCACCAATTTTGCTTTGGCTGCGGGGAGCAGGGAAGAACGATGCGAGATTGTCCGAGGTGCAGGGAGGATTGGACGGACCTCGGGCCCTACCACCCTGACCTCAGGCACATGGGGAAGAAGGGCGGCTTCCGGGATGAGCAGCGCTAACGGCGGAACTCCGAGCTCTTCTCGAGACGACGTCGGCTGTCCCTGCCCCCTTGGACGCGCCGTATCGCGGTTGCAGAAGACTGCGACCAGCTTATTTTATTTTTTGATTGGTTCTTCGTTTTTTTTTTTTTTCTTTTCGTGGTCCCGCTCGTTTTTTTTTTTGTTAGGATGCCGAGGCGGTCGCCTGGATGTCCCGGGCTACATTGAGACAGTTGTACGTAGGTTGCCGTCGAATACCGACGAGCCCAGGAATAAAGGGACATTATTCTAGTCACATCACGCTGTTACCGTGTTTCCTTTGCGCCCATCCAACCCCGCAGGCAGCGTGCGAGGGCGCGAAGATCGGCTGAGCGACGGGGTTGAGGGCGGCGAGCCGCCCCGACCTCCTCGGTCCTCCCCGGGGAAGGGGGGATGTGACGTGGCGATTTCGCCGTCACCAAGATTAGCGGGGGGACGAGGAGAGCTGTGCTCGCGCCCCCTTCTTCCGCGGGAAGGGCGGCTGCGAGGAAATTGGTCTCGCACGCTTTGTACGTGCGAGATCGCGTATTATAATTTTTTAGTTATTTTTGTTGTTAATTGTGTGCTCGGGCTGCGACGAGAACGACGAAGTGCATCGAACGGAGCGAGGCGACGGCGGATCGGCAGCGGACGGCAAGCCGAGCGGGGCAGGATCCACCCCCCGCTATCACAAGCGAGGGGGGCCCCGACCAGATTGCAGCGGGGCGCCAGGAAGGGCTGACCGTAAGGACCAGATCCCGGGGGACGCCCTGGGATACCTCAAGCTTTTGGCAGCCACCTGAGCGCCCACGCTAAATAGAGCTGCCGTCAGAGGCAGGATGCCGTCGACATAGAATCGGAGAATTCGGCGGTGTCGCGCGGGCCCTGTAAGGCGCCCGCGCTAGAGCCGTGCGTTCCCGCAGGACCAATGGGACCTAACGGTGATCGGCGGCTGATACCGCGAGTGAAGGAGCCTCGCGCTCGCAGAAGTCGTCGTCACTGTGCGGCTAGCGAGCGACGCGTACGCTGGGACAAAATCACGGGCGAGCGAGCGACGAACAGCAAGCGAGCGAACGAGACCGCAAGCGAGCAAATGAGCCGACAAGCGAGAGCTAGGACGAGGAACGAGGGGCGAGCCCAGCAGGGAATTTTTGGTGAGCTGTCTTCTGCCCGTCGTTTAGTCCGAGCGCGAAGGACCGAGATGGTTGCCGTCGCTTCACGACGGCAGCCGGAAGGGTTCGTCTCCCTCCTTGACGAACCGTCCAACTTCGCGAGAGAATAGCCGTCCTTACCGCGCTGCCTGCTGCCGCTTCACCGCGTTCACGACCGCACAGTTCGGCGAGCGATTGCGTAAAGATTGTGATGACTCGCGATTATTCGTAAGAAGTGCGGGTCTCCGAGAGTGGCGAGAAATACGCGGTTCGCGACGAGACAATTAGGGCCGGGATGCACCCGGCTGGCGCCCAATGCACTAAGTAACGTGTATCGAGAGAATTTCGCGAGCCTCGTGCCGTTCGAACGCTGCGAAGCAGAAGCATCCTCGACTATGGATCCGGCTGCCGAATGATTTCGCGACTACGCGACTCGGAGCCCGCATAGCGTCTTGTAGTATCTTTCTTTGTTTTTTTTTTGTTAAATATAGGGTAATGTTAAACCGTACGTGTGTGCTTTTATGATTCCTCCGACTCTGTC
>NW_022639668.1:192313-198253 GCF_010583005.1 Odontomachus brunneus | reverse complement strand
CGACTCCAAATAATTCGTAGAGGTTTGTAGTGAAGAAATCTTCGTTTGTATTGTAGTTGTCCAGAAAAAAAGTTACAGTCCGAACGAAATTAATGGTTACGTATTTCCATCCTCTCGTGAGGGGCTGTTCTATCGTGATAGGCTGCTGCGTCGTTATGCAAATAATACTAATATGAAGGATAAAAGGGCCTCTCGTTGTCGAATCACATATTAAATGTGTTGATACAAGGAAGAAAAAGAAGATAGCAACAGTTACTAAATATTTAGTAAAATAATTTCAACTCGATCGTTTAGTGGATGTAACTAAATGCTTGGCCAAATTAACAATTGATTAATATTGATCAAATATGTAATCATATGTACCAAACAACTGAATTGAAAGTATTTTACTAAATCTTTTGTTACTGCAATTATCTTTATAGAGTGTAGAGAACAACAAAGGCTGAGAAAGTTCGCATAACTGTAAGAGAAACAAGCATGATCGGGCAACGGTTGAACAGGTGTTGGACACTCGCATAAAGATGATTCAGTTCAAATTGATGAACAAGGGATTAACAGTCAGAAGAGACGGTTGCATGTCGACAGGGAAAAAGACCAATGTATATTACGCGCTGTCAGCAACAGGCATGGATGTTGCCATCAAGATATATAAGACATCGTTTTGCATTTTCTACATCATTATATAATGTTAGAATTAATAGTACGAATAAATATCTTCTAACAACTTTTCATAAAGAAATCTACATTATAATTCTTCCTGCTTTGTCTGTTTCAGTTGTGGTACCCCAAAGATACGATATTTTAATTTTGTGTCCGTTTTTGTTTTTTTTTGTGTTAATGTTATCGTATTCAAATTGTACTTTTAATCTAAAATAATATACGTATGCGCCTTTTTTCTAATTGTGCTCGTGATGTTACCCATATTGGTTCTTTTCTTTGGCCATCTTGGAGGTCCCATGATCCGTTTATTCTGCGAACGAGGCATTGATAATGTTCTGGTATATAATTTATAGCTCCTACAAGATTGTATGTTTCATTTTGAATAATTATATCTGTTGGTAATGAGGCGAGCGTTTTACTCCATGTTTCATTGACGCTAATATTTTTCGTATTATATTTCTATTCTAAGGCTTCGATATCGATAATATTTGCCGGTTTTATTCGTGCAGGTCAGATTTCTTTGCGTTTGTAGCATTTTTTAACAGTTTTAGTGGTGTTGTTCTATTGCTCTCTGCAAGTCTTTTATGCCTTCCGTATATATTGGCTGTAATTTAATGTTTATTATGGGATCAACTTGTATCTTCTGGTAGTGACAATCCCCGCAATTTTTCTCCCATATCATAGAGGGCACATCGTTTAACAATTTTGTTATCATGCTTTTATATTCATTTGACAGTCTAATTGTCCACATTTTGGAGATAGGAACTGCAGTAGCATATTCGTTATTTGTATATATTTTATCGTTTACACATGACTGAGATATAATTGTAACAAAATTGAATACGCCTTTTACATAATCGTTGTACGATACCCAATCGTAATAAGCAGTAATCATGCACTGTAATGCAGCATCGAAGGGACATGGATTTCTTATTTTTAAAAGTCGTCCATCTATTTTAATGGGCGGTAAACTATTACCATTGATCAACAAAGGTAACTTTGTATGCATGGTCTTTTATACATATTTTCAATATCTGCACATGGTGTTAAATATTTGCCACGTTTGGCAGTAGTTTTATTCAATCCCCTCCAAGTTTCAACTTTGTTTAGATAATCGTCACTTTCAGGTTCAGTTGCATTTGCAGTCGGCGATGTTTGTTCTTTATCAACAGAATCTTCAGTTTTTGCGAGGATTTCATCAATACTTTTAGACAATTAGTCTTGTTATCATCTTTTTGAATATTTAGTTTGACACTTTCACTCATACTGCCCATTGTACTTTTATTGTCAGAGAGATGATTGTCACCGTCAACAAGCGTTTTTTATTTCATCGTCAACAAGTACTTTTAGATAATCAGTTTGCTTATTACTTTTTAGAATATTTAGTTTGATAGTTTTACTATCACTCATACTGTCCATTGAACTTTCATTATCAGAGACATAATTGTCATCGTCAACAGGCTGACAGGATGCATGTAATAATTTTGTTGTTCCGGCTAACGATCGTAAATGAATTATAATGAATTTATCTACCCTGATGGATTTTTCACTTTTTAACACCAGGATTTTCAATTCTCTGAAATATTTTTCGCTGTGTGACGAGATGGCAATGATAGGTATCTTTGTTGCATGAGAATTTCTCCCACCCGCCATGCCTGCTGTCCACAGCGTAAAATATTTTGATATTCTCAATAACTTTGTCCCGAAATCTGGACAAAAGTAAAGATTCGGTCGATTACCGTGAACCATTTCCTTACCTTTCTTTTCTATCTTAAATAATTCAGAAATTTTTTATTCATTTCCTATACCTTCTTCATCGTTGATTTCACGACAGTCTGTACTTTCTTCCTTTTTTCGTCAGCAATAATCATCGTGTCAGTTTTCATCATATTTAAAAGCTTCGTTTGTGCTTTGTAAATTCGATTCTCCTTATCAGTCACATCTTCTAATTGCGAAAATGCGACTGATAACATGTCTACACATAATTCGCTAAAATTAATCAATGCTTGTACATTTTGTTAGCCGCCCCACAAATCTTACGTAAAAGTCTTTAATAAAACGCGATGACTTCTTAAAGCACGGCCATCGACATACTTGCTTTATGAGATGAGCAATATCGAGTCGAATAATCGATCTTATATTGCGAGAAATAGAAAACATAAGTGTATCAAGACACTTGTCTATCTTCTAAACTACTATTATTGAAGGCAAGGCAGAAAGCGTTTAAAAGAGCAAACGAGAAATCACTAACTGTTTGTTTAGGAGCCTTTGCACCCATTCGTATCCATTCACGCAACCAATACGTTAACGTGTTCGCGTCGTTTTTCTGAGATCATTTGAGAAAGTGACTTTATTACCGTATGAGGCCACCGCTTGATATAAAAATATTGTTCCTGTAGTTCCATCAGGCTTTACAATTGGTCTGATCAAGGAGCCCGTTGCGTCAATACTGATACTGTTGATTTTTCCGCTTTTGCACGCCTCCTTGTATGGTGGATCCCCCATGGCGCATTGCGTCCAAGCACCCGGGGGCTGCCAAAAAATTGGTGTCAACCCCGGGGCTTATTTGTATTATTTGCACCGGATGAGGAGGGGCAACGGTGGAGACGGATGGGCATGCATGGACAGCAGGTCTTAAAGGATAGCAATCTTTGACTTTGAGAGACTGACAGCTGTACCATTTGGTACAGTAATATAGTTTCTCTCTGTAGTCGCCGTGCGCTCGGGATCGCGCCAGAGATGTCGCTTCCGAACAGCATCTCTGAGCGTTATCTAGGAAGAGGAGAGTGTCGTGAGCGTGGAGCGTCAGGTAGCTCAGTGGTTTAGAGCAGTCGCCTGGCAAGCGAAAGACCCGGGTTCAAGTCCCGGCCTAGCAGGACCGCGCTTTCGATATTTTTCTCTTTCTGGAACGAAAAAGATACGCAGATCTCGAACGCACGGCGTCCCGCCGCCATCTAGTATGCTCTCCTCCTTCTATGGTTGCTCGGGTAACCAGTATATTACGTACATCTTGTCAAGTCCAATTTCGTGAATACTTTCAGCAAATTCGGTATTATATTTTAATAACGGTAAGAAAGACATGGATCATTTGTAGATCCTACACCTAGCTCTTTATCGCGAAATTCTTGTTTCGCCTTGCGCAATACATTTTCTGAAAATAAATTTGCAGATTGTACATCTCCATATTCTATTAATCTATTTGCTTCATCGTGTCGCCACGTGTACGTGGACTTTGTCTGCACTTCTTTCGCCGTTATTTTTTAAAGACGGCCACGTAGTTGCTTTTTTTATGCGCAATTTCATGCGTATCATATGTTGATACCGTGCATTTTAAACCATCCTTTGTAGGTTCTTCTAGGCTGTGTATATTAATTTGTGTCTCACATTCGATATATTTCCCAGTAATCGTGAGAAAAGTTCCCAGTGATTTGTTAACCAATGCACATTTAAATTTAAACGCACATGACAACTTCATTTTGTTCCATAAATTTTCATAAATGACATCTGTCCAACCAGATTTTAGAGTATAGCACAATTGTCCATTGTAAAAAACTATAGTAAGGCTTATTTGCTCCCATTCTTCACTTTTTAGCAACATTTCGAAACGCAGCGGTTTCAAATGAGTTGCCGAATTGTCCATTGACCAATTCGAATTAAAGCTTCCGCGTTTATTTTTATTCGCATTACTTTCGATACTAGAAATATGTGTATCGTGTAAGCAATCAGAAATCCCATTTCTATTTCTAGTAATATATACGTATATATAATTTTTATTCAACACATTTTATAATGCGTCAGATACTTCCTGCCACATGGGATGACTAAGGTAAATATGCATTTTCCGCGACAAAGTTAAAATCTTTCAGAGCCATGTAAATTTCCTCTACAGTTTTTATGTCCTGACGTGGCATTATGGCTTGTATTGGAAATAGCTTCTTTTATACTTATTGCAAATATATTTAGTATTTTTGGATATACAGGGTGTCCAAAAAGTCTGGAAACACCTGAATAATTTCCCAGGTAAATTATTTTTGAAAAATGTTAAGGTCACTCTTGTAATAATTTTTGACGAGGAATTCAATGGTGACCTTGGATTTGACCTTGACGATAACCTTGAAGGTTATTTCAAGGTCAGCTCAATTTTTTAAATGGAAAACCACTTTTTTGACGTCGGCAATCGAAAGAGCGGGAAATTTTACGTCCAAAAACATTATAAGGCCATAAATCGTGGTTGACCTTGAAGGTCATTCAAAGGTTGTTTAATTTTGAGGACTGGGTATCTTCGAAGAACGCAGTTGATGAAAATAGCTTACTTTAGTTATTTTGTTTAATTGCAATTAGTGGTGACCTCAAACTCGATCTTGTTGGTGTCCTTCAAGGTTATTTCAAGGTCAAATTTGTTTTTCTAAAAACCTCCTCATTTGTCGTCGGCAATTGAAAGAGCGGAAGTTTTCATACTTTTACTTTTAGCGTTACCCAGAAACAACGGCGGGGACGTAGTAAGGACTGTTTCCTTTGGGGTGCTTGCTTAACGTGAGTCCCCTTGCCTCTCACGATGGGGTGCTTTATTATCGTGAGTCCCCTTGCCTCTCACGTTGGGGTGCTTTATTACCGTGAGTCCCCTTGCCTCTGATTTGTAAACGTAAAGCTAGTACAATTAGCCTTTATTACGCATACTTTTTTACAAATAACAAATGTCGGATTTTTATAAATAAAAATTCATAATCGTTAAATTTTCACGAATTTAACTAAAAAAGAAATGATAAAAATAACTAAAAATGAAATATTTGAAAGTTTTTACTAGCTATGCCAGAGTCAAAAAATATCTTGGAATTTTAACTTAACTGTAGGTTGAAACTTGTTTACCGGAAAAATGCATTTACAACTTAAAGAAATTTAAATTTTCATTTGAAATTCCTACAATAAATTTTAACATCCTTAACTTGTAAAATATGTAAACAAATAAATTTTTTTAAACCGTAACACTAGACTGACAACTTACATAGCATACTTTGTTATTTTTGAGCCACGTTTTTAATACATATTAAAAAAGTATTTTCTAGCAAATTCTTTACGTTGGATTCATGTTAGATAATTTGTTAGATAATTTGTTTATGTCTGAAATGCTAGATAATTTGTTTATGTCTGAAATGCTAGTTACATATTCAAAATCAAAGAATAAGACGTTATGTTAATTATTGAAAAGCAAAAAAAAATTGAAAATAAAGCTGTAAACAAGAGGTTTAGAAACAATATTTTAAAAGCACCCCAAAGGGAACA
>NW_022639668.1:188336-192303 GCF_010583005.1 Odontomachus brunneus | reverse complement strand
ATTCTTTACGTTGGATTCATGTTAGATAATTTGTTAGATAATTTGTTTATCTCTGAAATGCTAGATAATTTGTTTATGTCTGAAATGCTAGTTACATATTCAAAATCAAAGAATAAGACGTTATGTTAATTATTGAAAAGCAAAAAAAAATTGAAAATAAAGCTGTAAACAAGAGGTTTAGAAACAATATTTTAAAAGCACCCCAAAGGGAACAGAAATTACTACGTCCCCGCCGTTGTTTCTGGGTAACGCTAAAAGTAAAAGTATGAAAACTTCCGCTCTTTCAATTGCCGACGACAAATGAGGAGGTTTTTAGAAAAAAAAATTTGACCTTAAAATAACCTTAAAGGACACCAACAAGGTCGAGTTTGAAGTCACCACTAATTGCAATTAAACAAAATAACTAAAGTAAGCTATTTTCATCAACTGCGTTCTTCGAAGATATCCAGTCCTCAAAATTAAACAACCTTTGAATGACCTTCAAGGTCAACCACGATTTATGGCCTTATAATGTTTTTGGACGTAAAATTTCCCGCTCTTTCGATTGCCGACGTCAAAAAAGAGGTTTTCCATTTTGTTGTGCCCTCGGTTACGATAAGCACAACCGGTAATTGGGATCCGGTGCAGACGTGCAAACGTACAGGATAATAAGGGAATCTTGTAGTCTTGAGGAGTTTCTTAATAAAATGTATTGTTGAACTTGTCTTCTTACAATTTCAGATCACGCTCTTATTGCACTTCACATAGATACTTTTTAGCTTATCCTACACCGATTAGATTAATGTATCGCGTTATTATAATGCGGAATACTCGTATTACTCTCGAGTCAGCTGTCTCTTACCTGAGACATGTAACGTACTCCTCTAGACTGGACAGTACTTTTCTCTCTACTCTCTCTCTCTCTCGAGTAGGTGGTCCAACTCTTTATATATCATTCATGAAATTAGGGAATTAGGTTACCGATCTAATTACCTAACAGTTAAAAAGTGTAACGTGATGTTTCTGCAGCGCGTGCACTTTTGATTTACTTGCCGTATTTCGCAGTGTTCGTTTATGCAATACGTGCATTTCGGCTGAAACGTCTTTTAGCGTTTCATCATGTTTTGTCCTACATAACATCCCCCCCCCCCTTGATAAAAGAAAACGCCTCGTTTTCGCGAAATTCTTAACCTAAATACATTTAGTTTTTTCCCGTATACAATTTTTTATCATAATCGTTTTCTTAGTTTTATAATTGTTCTATACTATGTCTACGTATTAGTGAGGGTATGGTAGGTATAGATGGTTTACAGTGTGATGATAATCTGGGCGAGATTTCACTCATTTCGCTTTCTATAGTGGATAATGACGGTCTTTGCTGAGATATCTTTGTTTTTTGTTCGAGAATCTGTCGTACGTCGAGGTGTCTTAAGTTCTTTAGTTTCCTTAATAAAAATATTACTATTATTATTATAATTATGATTACTATGCCACTAGGTGCGGTAGTATAAACTAATTGTTTACAATTTGTAAATATATCAGAATTTTCTAATTCTTTTTGCGTTTGTGTCAATTCTTTACTTAAATCTGTTAATTCTGTTGGATTTTGAATAATTTTTTTAATTTTTAATCGCGGTATTGTATTGTTCCTAGTTTCTATTTGTTCTTTTGCAATGGTTATGTTAATTCCGATATGTATGTTTCTATTGTTTTGTCTTCTATTATTCCTTGTGATTGTATTATTATTTCGTTTAATATTAATTTGCATTGTTCCTTAAATTTTATTATTCCCGTATTTATAATTTTGTTATTATAATTTTTATTTTTACATTGGATATATATATTTTGTTCATTCCGGGTAGAATATAACCATGCATTTTTTTTCTTTCAATGCGATCACTACTGTATGGTTAGCAAGAATATATTTTGTATTACAATTTACCGTTTTTTCTAAAGTTACGTACAGATGGACTTCGCATAGTGAGTCCGCTTGAATTTTATATATCGGATTCCCCTGTCCACAAATATAATGATTGCTTATTTTCTTACAATTTTGTAAATCGTTATCTCTTATAATTAAGTATGAATTCGTTTCCTTATTAATCGCAATTTTGTTATAAGTAATTTCGGTCCATGCAAATGTATCGTTTTTTGTGTGTACTGGTAATGGAAGAACGTTTATTATATCGTAAGTAGGATATGTTATTAATGGTATCTTTAATATTGTAAAAATATTCCCTTTTTGATAATACGCACTTAATGTTACAAATTTTTCAATTTCCAGCCAGTTTTTCGTTGAGATTCTAAACGGAAAATGCGAGTTCTGTGGTACTCGAATTGCCGCTTCTTTTATTTGTGAAATAATATTATCAATAGGTGTTATTTGTATAGGTAAGTATCCCTGTTTAATATTATTTAAATATGTTATTATATCGTTTTGGTCTTGTACCAAGTTATTCAAAGCTGCGTCAAGTAATGTAAAGTGTTCGTCTAAATATTGAAACAAGTTGTGTTTGTAAGTCGCTTACTTGTGTCAATCTGTCCCATATTGTTTTTTCATTCTTTTGTATGGTTTCCTCTAATTCCTCTAAATGTCCTATTGTTGCATTTAGTATTTTTAGTTGATTTGTTTTTCTTTGCTGCCTTATTTCTTTGGCATAAGTCACATTTGTTTATATATTTAGTTATGTCTGTGGTCATACCTTTCCAATTATGTTTTAGTTGTATTCTTTTTAATGTTCTTTGAATTCCTTGATGGCCTCCTAAAGGTGCGTTATGATATTCGTAAAGTATTTGATTCTTTTCTTCCTCCGTATATTCTCGGACTTTATTTTTGTTGTTTAGTTCGTCTTTTGTTTCATATGATTCTTCTTTACTAGGAATTTCTTTGTTTGTATTTAATATGGATACTGGCGGATTTCTGCTTAATGCGTCGGCATTTACGTTTGTTTTTTCTGTTTTATGTATGATTTCATAATCGTATTCTTCTAATTTTAATCTCCATCGTATTAATCGTGACCCAGGATCTGTTACATTAAATAACCATACTAATGGTTTATGATCAGTTACTATTTTAAATTTAGTTCCATATACATAAGGTCTGAAATACTTTACTGCCCATATTATTGCCAATAATCTTTTTTCTGTTGTATTATAATTTCGTTCTGCTTTTGACAATACTCTACTTGCATAGACTATTGGATTATCTTTTCCTAGTTGACCTTGTGACAGAATGGCTCCGATTGCGTAGTCGGATGCGTCTGTGGTAATGATGAATTCTTCTTCAAAGTTTGGATATTTTAATACTGGTGCAGTAGTTAATTTCTCTTTAAGTTTATCAAATGCTAATTGTTCAGGTCCCCATTCAAAGATTACGTTTTTTCTTGTCAACATCGTTAGAGGTCGGGCGATTTTAGAAAAATTTTCGATAAATCTTCTATAGTATCCGGCTAGTCCTATGAAGGATTGAATGTGTTTAACCTTTGTAGGTAATGGAAAATTTGTTACTGCATCTAATTTCTTTGGATCTGGGAAGATTCCATTTTCTGAAATTATATGTCCCAGATATACAACTTCTTTTCGAAGAAATTCGCATTTGTCTGGTTGTAGCTTTAAATTGTAATGCCGTATTCTTTGCAATACATCTATAAGCCTTTTATTATGATTTTCAAGACTATTGCCATAGATAACAATATCATCTAAATATACTAGACATTTGATTCCTTGCAGTCCAGCTAATACAGAATTCATTAGTCTTTGAAATGTTGCTGGTGCGTTCTTTAATCCAAAAGGCATTCGATTGAATTCGTAGTGTCCTGTTGGTGTTGAGAAAGCAGTTTTATTTTTGTCTTGCTCCGTCATTGATATTTGATGATATCCTGAAGCTAAATCTAAAGTGGAAAAATACTTAGCATTTCCTAATTGATCTAAAATATCATTAATATTTGGTAATGGGAAAGAATCTCCTATCGTTAAATCATTTAGTTTT
>NW_022639668.1:183488-186757 GCF_010583005.1 Odontomachus brunneus | reverse complement strand
GGTTTCTTATCGGTTCGCGGGGTATATTGCTTCCCTCCGACATTCAATATGCGTATAGATTACAGTGTTTGTTTTGGACTTACATTATCGCCGTGATTCGCATGTTGTATACTTTTTCTTTCGCTGTGTTGACGGTGCTTCTGGTACACGATCCGCTGTCGGTCGTTGCTTGGTGTCAAGGTTGAATCAGCTGGGGCTGCCTCTGCTCCCTGTACGTTACTCCGACGTATGATGCTTGGGGCGGGTTAGCTCGGTATGCTGACGTACTGTAGGCTCCGGTGTCGCTGACAGCAGGCGTTTTGGTGATCGTATCTCCGACGATCGTCCTCGATTCTGCTGTGGCGTTGCCCGTTCCGGTTACTCAGTTCTCCTTGATTTTGCTTCTACTGAGTCATCGAGATATTTTTTTCTCGTGTCTCGTCCCTCATAGTTTTAATTTTGGTTCCCAATTTTTTTTGAGTCTTTCAACTTGACCTTTCCCTTCTTCCTTTTTGTTGCAGGCTTGGACACCGCGGGATCCCACCGCTGCCACCAATTTTGTTGTGTCCTCGGTTACAATAAGCACAACCGGTAATTGGGATCCGGTGCAGACGTGCAAACGTATAGGATAATAAGGGAATCTTGTAGTCTTGAGGAGTTTCTTAATAAAATGTATTATTGAACTTGTCTTCTTACAATTTCAGATCACGCTCTTATTGCACTTCACATAGATACTTTTTAGCTTATCCTACACCGATTAGATTAATGTATCGCGTTATTATAATGCGGAATACTCGTATTACTCTCGAGTCAGCTATCTCTTACCTGAGACATGTAACGTGCTTCTCTAGACTGGACAGTACTTTTCTCTCTACTCTCTCTCTCTCGAGTAGGTGGTCCAACTCTTTATATATCATTCACGAAATTAGGGAATTAGGTTACCGACCTAATTACCTAACAGTTAAAAAGTGGAACGTGATGTTTCTGCAGCGCGTGCACTTTTGATTTACTTGCCGTATTTCGCAGTGTTCGTTTATGCAATACGTGCATTTTGGCTGAAACGTCTTTTAGCGTTTCATCATGTTTTGTCCTACATAACAATTTAAAAAATTGAGCTGACCTTGAAATAACCTTCAAGGTCATCGTCAAGGTCATCGTCAAATCTAAGGTCACCATTGAATTCCTCGTCAAAAGTTACTACAAGAGTGACCTTAACATTTTTCAAAAATAATTTACCTGAGAAATTATTCAGGTGTTTCCAGACTTTTTGGACACCCTGTATATATATATATATATATATATATATATATATATATATATATGTATGTATTTATTTATTTATTTATATTTACATATATAGGCGCAACGCAGCCGAAAATATTAATAGGCGCAACGCAGGCGGAGGTGATAGCAATAGGCGCAATGCTGCCAAGATTTTTATTAAGGAATAGGATAGGGGGGGGGGTAAGAGGGGGACAGGTTTAATACCACAGTACATATACAAGCAACACAACACACCGGCTCCAACACTGAACTGCACCACAACGTACGTCAACCAAAGAGGTTATAAAACAAGTTAGGAGGTTAAGAGTGATATAATATAAATATTTGTCAACAAATTGTCACAAATATGAATATTGTCTAATTTACTGCACTACTGCAGCGGTGCGGAGATAAACGAAGTTCGATCTCGATCGATCATGCGGTTTCGCCCACACAGAGGGCACTAGAGTCCCTGGCTTACTAAGCGCACATGGTCGCCAGCGCCGCCCCTGTCGTGCCATGCTGGGGACAATCAAGAATCCAGTGCAAGAATCAATTGTTATGCCTGAGAGTGCTACAAAGTGCGAGTAAGTAAAATATTTTATTCTTTTATAAATTATCACGGTTATATGTAATATCCACTCAATGTTCTTTGCGAATCCTGAAAATCTATATTTTCAATACTGGCAATGAATATGAAAGTGCAATTTCGCAAATAATATCAGCGTGAAGTTGATTTTCGTGGATTAGGTTATTTTGCTATATTTATTTTTCTAAGAAAAAATTTTTAAGGAGTGGTTTTTCCATATTTATAATGTGTGCTCTCATTTGTTTTTAAAAACTTTGATTTTATTGTTTGCAAACGTTATCGTGGAGTCGCACGTGAGTCAACAATTCGTAATAATAAATTCACTATAAAAACGAGAGCACGCACTAACAATATGAGGTTTGCTATTCCTTTCGAAACTTTGTAGAATAATAGATATCGCATAATAGATATCGCATAATTTAATAATATAACCCATATAGCACAGCAACGTTGCAGCAACATTGCAGCATCATTGATTTGCAATATTGTGACATTGCAACAACGTTGCAAAATGTTGCTGCAATGCTACTGCAACGTTGCAGCAACGGTAAAATGTCCGTTGCGGCAATATAACATCGTAACTGTGCAGTAACATTGCAATTCAATATACATGTAATATTATTAATATATTTTATTATACAAAGAAATATCCCAGATAACACCCTTACAGGAATATTATACTAATAAATACTAAAAAATTATTAGTGATTATGTATTACCAGTAATTCAGTACCCAGTAACAAAATATCATTACTACAACGTTATTATGATGATATTCAGTAACATGTAACATTAGCAAGTATGTCGTATTTAACGTTGTACACAGCATCATAATGAACAAACTTTGACACCGGTTTTAAGGTTTCGACAATATTGAATTCACATATGTTATATCGTTGTAATTAATGTTATGCTAACGTTTTTAGAATATTCTGTGATGACGTTCCTCGAATAATGTTAAATAAATGTTTCCGTAACGTCAATTCACATTTCAAGTAGCACAAACACGCTTCAGAAACGTTTTTTTACGGCTCAGGCAGCCGTGATAAGGATGTGAATTGTAATGTAAAAAAAAAAACATATCTTGCGGAAACGATTGTAACTAATGAACTTATGTTGATTTTAACTGAAATTTAGCTCTTTTATTTAGTTTCTCACTATTTTCACATCTGAAAATTTACTCAGTATTGGTTGAACGCAAACTCGAGAGACCTCAGACATTTTCAGATCTACTACAGGACATACTCAAGTTTCCTAGTCTACTACATTGGTTCTTGAGCTATTTCCTCAATTGATACTAAGTGGTTTTTATTGTCCTCATATGCAGTCAAAGCACTAATTATAATTTTCTTATATTATTTAGGACAACCACAAAAATAAACTATTTATAGTTATAATATTTTATATAATAAAAGAGAAGTTTGAAATACATGCATAA
>NW_022639668.1:182874-183478 GCF_010583005.1 Odontomachus brunneus | reverse complement strand
AACTCCAAACTTTCATGAATCCTCCTTTGATAAGTTCGATTCCAATCAGTACCACCGGTCAACCATCAATGTTCTGACTCCGTTAAAGTGTTGCTTAACCTGACGATCGAGCGGCACGCGGCGATTCCCAATGACTCCAACGACATTCTTACGATTTGTGTTTATATAAATTATCCTTATAGTATTCACAGTATATTATAACATACCTAGCAACACCAAATAATAGTTATATAACTTTTACTTGGTGTTCGTTGGATAATTTCTGATAGATATTGAAACAACGCAACAATATTCGATATGCGATGAATATTGATGTAATGTAGTGAACCAGTGATAATTACTATTAGATTTTTAATAGAATGTTATAATGATTAATCGAAACCAAAAAAATCCAAGAAAATTCAATTTAAATAAATCGAATTACTAAATTTTGAAAGAAACTTTTATAAAATTGTGACGATCCACAGAAATAACGGATCGTCACGACAATCATTTAAACAAGTATTAGCTATTGTTTACACCGAACAACCGTGGGACAAACGCCGAACATCCGCGAGGTCAGAAAACAGCGAAGCTGTTTGCCAAAATTAGTATAAAAGCCGAC
>NW_022639668.1:180525-182864 GCF_010583005.1 Odontomachus brunneus | reverse complement strand
CCCAGTAACAAAATATCATTACTACAACGTTATTATGATGATATTCAGTAACATGTAACATTAGCAAGTATGTCGTATTTAACGTTGTACACAGCATCATAATGAACAAACTTTGACACCGGTTTTAAGGTTTCGACAATATTGAATTCACATATGTTATATCGTTGTAATTAATGTTATGCTAACGTTTTTAGAATATTCTGTGATGACGTTCCTCGAATAATGTTAAATAAATGTTTCCGTAACGTCAATTCACATTTCAAGTAGCACAAACACGCTTCAGAAACGTTTTTTTACGGCTCAGGCAGCCGTGATAAGGATGTGAATTGTAATGTAAAAAAAAAAACATATCTTGCGGAAACGATTGTAACTAATGAACTTATGTTGATTTTAACTGAAATTTAGCTCTTTTATTTAGTTTCTCACTATTTTCACATCTGAAAATTTACTCAGTATTGGTTGAACGCAAACTCGAGAGACCTCAGACATTTTCAGATCTACTACAGGACATACTCAAGTTTCCTAGTCTACTACATTGGTTCTTGAGCTATTTCCTCAATTGATACTAAGTGGTTTTTATTGTCCTCATATGCAGTCAAAGCACTAATTATAATTTTCTTATATTATTTAGGACAACCACAAAAATAAACTATTTATAGTTATAATATTTTATATAATAAAAGAGAAGTTTGAAATACATGCATAAAATATTTATGTAAAATATATTTACCTTATGGTTACAAATATTTCGATAAAGTTTATCGAAAAAATATAACTCTTTTAACTGCAGAAACGTTGTGACGATGCACACCTGCATCGTCACTAATACCGGCCCGATCGACCACCAGTCGGGCCGTGCACCGGCGCGTTGCGCCAACTCAAACGCCGCAAGGCATAATATCCGACATTACGCGTAAACAAAACAGGCGCGCGATATACGACTTCGCGATACCGATTACACAAAGCAATCTATCGAGAGCGCGCGCCGCGGACACGCCGCGAACGTGTACAGCGAGCTAAGACAAAGCGGCGTCGAGTATATAATCCGTGGCGCCGAATTAATCAAGACCGGACCGATCCGGACTGTCAATCGAACTCGATACTATACAGTGGAGAGCAAGACCGTTTCGTTTCTGTCTCCTAAACTTACCTAGTGTCACATTCTCACGAGCAAGGACCGAAGCCAATACGTTAGCTGCGCTCTGTCGATCATTATCGACTCTTGCTTGCATTCCGTCGACTCCACGAACAAGGACCGAAGCCAGTATGTTAGCTGTGCTCTGTCGAGCTTTCTCGACTCTTGTTCCTAACCTCTCGACGGGCGAGACCGAGAGTGAATACGTCGGTACCGCGACTGCTCACTGTTGATCTCGTCACCTGCGAAAAAGGCGTGCCGTACTGTGACACGGACTCGATCCCGTCGACACCGCGCGGTCCTCGCGACCGACCCCGCGATCGGCGCGCGAATCACGATCACCGAAACGCAACACGCGACCGCCTGCTGAATCTATTAGGCGAGCCTAGCCTTCGCGCTATACGCTCCGCCTCCCGTCTTAACTGTCGCAGCACACCGAAACCGCAACCCAATAACTGGCGCCGTCACACAGGATATCTCTGCACTCGAATGCGATTACTCTGTACAAGGAAATAATAAACGTTCTTGTTATTTTTATTTATTACCAAACGCGTCTTGTGTCATTTATTTAACGAACCCGGCGAGCAAATAATCCCTCGGCACACACAGCAACCGATCTACGGAGTGCGGCTGTTACAACGTTAAACACATTTCTTAAATTATGATTTGATAAACGTTTCTTATTAGTGCTTTCCCATTATGAAACATTACATACGTATAAAATACATATTTGAACATGTTTTACCCTGGATCAACGTTTTAAACTTGTTAATTTAATGTTTTTTGTTTATTTATCAACAACATTCAAAAAATATGTTTTGAAATGTTTGTAAAACATTTCTTTAATGTTTGAAGTGTAATATTATTAAGCAACGTTTTAAATACGTTTATAAAATATTATAAAGAAACATTACAAAAATATACATAATATCAACGTTTTAGAAAGTTGATTTAATGTTTCTTGCTTACTGAGCAATTTTTTCGTCAGTACTTAATTTCTGGTAAATACTGAATAATGGTGAATACTGATAAAATCACTATTAAATATTGTAGTAATCAAATACTGAGAGGTATTGTGCGAATGCGAAAAATGAAAAAACTATAATATTTAAAAAAATATATTTATAATTCCTAATTTTCTTATGTCTCATAAACTACTAGGTATCGAAGATTTTCAATATACACTCCAAACTTTCATGAATCC
>NW_022639668.1:167487-180105 GCF_010583005.1 Odontomachus brunneus | reverse complement strand
TATATATATATATATATATATATATATATATATATATATGTATGTATTTATTTATTTATTTATATTTACATATATAGGCGCAACGCAGCCGAAAATATTAATAGGCGCAACGCAGGCGGAGGTGATAGCAATAGGCGCAATGCTGCCAAGATTTTTATTAAGGAATAGGATAGGGGGGGGGGTAAGAGGGGGACAGGTTTAATACCACAGTACATATACAAGCAACACAACACACCGGCTCCAACACTGAACTGCACCACAACGTACGTCAACCAAAGAGGTTATAAAACAAGTTAGGAGGTTAAGAGTGATATAATATAAATATTTGTCAACAAATTGTCACAAATATGAATATTGTCTAATTTACTGCACTACTGCAGCGGTGCGGAGATAAACGAAGTTCGATCTCGATCGATCATGCGGTTTCGCCCACACAGAGGGCACTAGAGTCCCTGGCTTACTAAGCGCACATGGTCGCCAGCGCCGCCCCTGTCGTGCCATGCTGGGGACAATCAAGAATCCAGTGCAAGAATCAATTGTTATGCCTGAGAGTGCTACAAAGTGCGAGTAAGTAAAATATTTTATTCTTTTATAAATTATCACGGTTATATGTAATATCCACTCAATGTTCTTTGCGAATCCTGAAAATCTATATTTTCAATACTGGCAATGAATATGAAAGTGCAATTTCGCAAATAATATCAGCGTGAAGTTGATTTTCGTGGATTAGGTTATTTTGCTATATTTATTTTTCTAAGAAAAAATTTTTAAGGAGTGGTTTTTCCATATTTATAATGTGTGCTCTCATTTGTTTTTAAAAACTTTGATTTTATTGTTTGCAAACGTTATCGTGGAGTCGCACGTGAGTCAACAATTCGTAATAATAAATTCACTATAAAAACGAGAGCACGCACTAACAATATGAGGTTTGCTATTCCTTTCGAAACTTTGTAGAATAATAGATATCGCATAATAGATATCGCATAATTTAATAATATAACCCATATAGCACAGCAACGTTGCAGCAACATTGCAGCATCATTGATTTGCAATATTGTGACATTGCAACAACGTTGCAAAATGTTGCTGCAATGCTACTGCAACGTTGCAGCAACGGTAAAATGTCCGTTGCGGCAATATAACATCGTAACTGTGCAGTAACATTGCAATTCAATATACATGTAATATTATTAATATATTTTATTATACAAAGAAATATCCCAGATAACACCCTTACAGGAATATTATACTAATAAATACTAAAAAATTATTAGTGATTATGTATTACCAGTAATTCAGTACCCAGTAACAAAATATCATTACTACAACGTTATTATGATGATATTCAGTAACATGTAACATTAGCAAGTATGTCGTATTTAACGTTGTACACAGCATCATAATGAACAAACTTTGACACCGGTTTTAAGGTTTCGACAATATTGAATTCACATATGTTATATCGTTGTAATTAATGTTATGCTAACGTTTTTAGAATATTCTGTGATGACGTTCCTCGAATAATGTTAAATAAATGTTTCCGTAACGTCAATTCACATTTCAAGTAGCACAAACACGCTTCAGAAACGTTTTTTTACGGCTCAGGCAGCCGTGATAAGGATGTGAATTGTAATGTAAAAAAAAAAACATATCTTGCGGAAACGATTGTAACTAATGAACTTATGTTGATTTTAACTGAAATTTAGCTCTTTTATTTAGTTTCTCACTATTTTCACATCTGAAAATTTACTCAGTATTGGTTGAACGCAAACTCGAGAGACCTCAGACATTTTCAGATCTACTACAGGACATACTCAAGTTTCCTAGTCTACTACATTGGTTCTTGAGCTATTTCCTCAATTGATACTAAGTGGTTTTTATTGTCCTCATATGCAGTCAAAGCACTAATTATAATTTTCTTATATTATTTAGGACAACCACAAAAATAAACTATTTATAGTTATAATATTTTATATAATAAAAGAGAAGTTTGAAATACATGCATAAAATATTTATGTAAAATATATTTACCTTATGGTTACAAATATTTCGATAAAGTTTATCGAAAAAATATAACTCTTTTAACTGCAGAAACGTTGTGACGATGCACACCTGCATCGTCACTAATACCGGCCCGATCGACCACCAGTCGGGCCGTGCACCGGCGCGTTGCGCCAACTCAAACGCCGCAAGGCATAATATCCGACATTACGCGTAAACAAAACAGGCGCGCGATATACGACTTCGCGATACCGATTACACAAAGCAATCTATCGAGAGCGCGCGCCGCGGACACGCCGCGAACGTGTACAGCGAGCTAAGACAAAGCGGCGTCGAGTATATAATCCGTGGCGCCGAATTAATCAAGACCGGACCGATCCGGACTGTCAATCGAACTCGATACTATACAGTGGAGAGCAAGACCGTTTCGTTTCTGTCTCCTAAACTTACCTAGTGTCACATTCTCACGAGCAAGGACCGAAGCCAATACGTTAGCTGCGCTCTGTCGATCATTATCGACTCTTGCTTGCATTCCGTCGACTCCACGAACAAGGACCGAAGCCAGTATGTTAGCTGTGCTCTGTCGAGCTTTCTCGACTCTTGTTCCTAACCTCTCGACGGGCGAGACCGAGAGTGAATACGTCGGTACCGCGACTGCTCACTGTTGATCTCGTCACCTGCGAAAAAGGCGTGCCGTACTGTGACACGGACTCGATCCCGTCGACACCGCGCGGTCCTCGCGACCGACCCCGCGATCGGCGCGCGAATCACGATCACCGAAACGCAACACGCGACCGCCTGCTGAATCTATTAGGCGAGCCTAGCCTTCGCGCTATACGCTCCGCCTCCCGTCTTAACTGTCGCAGCACACCGAAACCGCAACCCAATAACTGGCGCCGTCACACAGGATATCTCTGCACTCGAATGCGATTACTCTGTACAAGGAAATAATAAACGTTCTTGTTATTTTTATTTATTACCAAACGCGTCTTGTGTCATTTATTTAACGAACCCGGCGAGCAAATAATCCCTCGGCACACACAGCAACCGATCTACGGAGTGCGGCTGTTACAACGTTAAACACATTTCTTAAATTATGATTTGATAAACGTTTCTTATTAGTGCTTTCCCATTATGAAACATTACATACGTATAAAATACATATTTGAACATGTTTTACCCTGGATCAACGTTTTAAACTTGTTAATTTAATGTTTTTTGTTTATTTATCAACAACATTCAAAAAATATGTTTTGAAATGTTTGTAAAACATTTCTTTAATGTTTGAAGTGTAATATTATTAAGCAACGTTTTAAATACGTTTATAAAATATTATAAAGAAACATTACAAAAATATACATAATATCAACGTTTTAGAAAGTTGATTTAATGTTTCTTGCTTACTGAGCAATTTTTTCGTCAGTACTTAATTTCTGGTAAATACTGAATAATGGTGAATACTGATAAAATCACTATTAAATATTGTAGTAATCAAATACTGAGAGGTATTGTGCGAATGCGAAAAATGAAAAAACCATAATATTTAAAAAAATATATTTATAATTCCTAATTTTCTTATGTCTCATAAACTACTAGGTATCGAAGATTTTCAATATAAACTCCAAACTTTCATGAATCCTCCTTTGATAAGTTCGATTCCAATCAGTACCACCGGTCAACCATCAATGTTCTGACTCCGTTAAAGTGTTGCTTAACCTGACGATCGAGCGGCACGCGGCGATTCCCAATGACTCCAACGACATTCTTACGATTTGTGTTTATATAAATTATCCTTATAGTATTCACAGTATATTATAACATACCTAGCAACACCAAATAATAGTTATATAACTTTTACTTGGTGTTCGTTGGATAATTTCTGATAGATATTGAAACAACGCAACAATATTCGATATGCGATGAATATTGATGTAATGTAGTGAACCAGTGATAATTACTATTAGATTTTTAATAGAATGTTATAATGATTAATCGAAACCAAAAAAATCCAAGAAAATTCAATTTAAATAAATCGAATTACTAAATTTTGAAAGAAACTTTTATAAAATTGTGACGATCCACAGAAATAACGGATCGTCACGACAATCATTTAAACAAGTATTAGCTATTGTTTACACCGAACAACCGTGGGACAAACGCCGAACATCCGCGAGGTCAGAAAACAGCGAAGCTGTTTGCCAAAATTAGTATAAAAGCCGACGCGAAATCGGTATTGACAGAGATCCGCCGGAGAGCTCCTCTGAGGCGCTCAACCGACCAGAGCTCGTAACCTCCTAGAAATCCTAGATCGTTCCGTCGACCGAAGTGGATACGCGACGTCGACATCCTTTATCTAACACCGTTTCGACAACGCATAACATCTCTAACGCTTACAAGTCACGAGATATCCCGCGACAACGATCGCCTCGAAACCGGTTCGGTTAAAAGCCGGTATCAACAATAAGCTTAAATCCCACTGAGTCAACGAACTCAGACCACAGGCGATAGAACATAGCGAAACAATCCGGGCCGCGTCCCGCCGACCGCGTGCGCGCCTAGATGCTCGCAGCTGATCCCGCGACGACAACATAGGCTCCCGACGGCATGGCCATCGGCGTAACTTCGCATGTACATATTTGTAAATAACTCTTATATTAGAATATAGTTACACATTTATTATTAGCTACATGCTTCTCATTTATCGAGCGAAACCTTGGGCGGCACCGACTATCCCGCACGTAACGCAAGCCGTTACAAAATACTGTTTAAAACAATACCGCTATCTTACATACCGCTTATCTCCTCCTCCGTCTCCTCCTTTGCAATTTCCTTCGCCTCCTTCTTGCACTCCTTAGCAGGTCTATAAGCACGTGTACCAATATCGTGTAATAATATCGTGTAACAATATCGAGTCAATAACAATCAATCGTTTTCCTAAGACTCTTAGTCATTATCTAGGTATAGCTTCCGGAATGGAGCCGTGTCTTGAATCAGCGATATGCCGACGTTTCGCAAACGTTGCAGTTTACATCATCAGGGCTGAGAACTCTGATACTGAGCTCCCTTGGGTAAAGGTAGTCCTTATATGCCCCCCTCCCCCACCCTTTGTGTAGATGGTGTTTAGGGAGTAGGGGACGAGGCTTGAATCCAGCCAATCAGCGTATTTTAATTGATCAGCTGGTCAATTAAAAAAACCGGGAGGGCAGTATGCCAAATAGAGTTTACTTGCATACCTTTGTCTCGGTTGAGGTTGTTGGGATGTTTCAAAATTTCTAGATCTTCACGATGTTTTCTGGCAAAATAACTCTGTGAGAGAGCCAATCTGGTGGCTTCGTCATATTGTACGGAGTGTCCAGTCTCCATCCAGTGTTCAGCTAGGGCTGATTGAGTAAAGTGACCATACTTGATACATCGCTGGTGTTCCTTGATTCGCGTACTGATCTTCCTCCCGGTTTCTCCTATATAAACTTTACCACAAGAGCAAGGGATCTTATATACACCTGATGTTTCTAGGCATGATTTCTGATCCTTCGGATTTGGGAGTAAATGGGAGAGCTTCCTATGAGGTTTGAAGATTACTTTGATTTTGTGTTTACCCAAAATCCTGCTGATAGGTTCTGTTATGCCCTGGAGATATGGAAGGACAGCCGTTTTTCTCTTTTCTCTCTCTTCATCTAGTGTGTCAGTGTTTTTAGGACTGACAATTCTGTTCTTCTGGTTTTTTATTATTTGCGAGATGTTTTTGCTGTTGTATCCATTTTTAGTTAAGGCTGTACTGAGGTGTTCTAGTTCTCCATTCAGAGAAGATGGTTCCGAAATTGTGAGCGCTCTGTAAACCAATGAACTTATGACAGAATTCTTTTGCGAGGGATGATGATGAGAGGTTGCATGTAGATATCGGTCCGTGTGTGTTGGTTTTCGGTAGACCTGGTGACCTAAGGTGCCATCTTGGTTCTTTTGGACTAGCACATCCAGGAAGGGTATTTGATTATTTTGTTCCACTTCCATTGTGAACTGAATACTGGGATGTTGTGAATTGAGAAACCCGAGAAACTGAGAAAGAGTTTCCCTGCCATGATTCCAAATTACGAAAGTATCGTCCACATACCGAAACCATGTGGATGGTTTCAGTGGTGCGTTCCTCAAAACTTTATTCTCAAAGTGTTCCATAAAGATGTTTGCAATGATAGGAGATATAGGAGATCCCATCGCCGCTCCAGAGGTTTGTTCGAAAAACTCTCCTTGGAACTGAAAATAGGTTGAAGTTAAGCAGTGTTCTATTAGTGGGAAGAGGTTGGCAGGAATTTCCTCGGAATTCTTGATGATGTTCAAAGTATCCTGGACTGGAACATTGGTAAACAGTGAGACTACATCAAAACTCACCAGGATATCATTAGTATTCATCTTGATTTTTGTGATCTTATTCACGAAATCTGTTGAATTCTTGATATGGGAATCATTGAGACCAGTAAGTTTCTGGAGGGGTTTGGTGAGATAGCGGGCTAACTGGTAGGTAGGTCCCCCAATATTGCTGACAATGGGGCGTAAGGGCACTGATTCCTTGTGGATTTTTGGAAGACCGTAGAGTCTAGGTGCTGAAGAATCTTGAGGGGTTAAATACTTGATAGTTTGAAGAGGGAGACCTGCATTTTTCAGAAGAGAAGATGTTTTCTTCTCTATGCTGGATGTTGGGTTGCGTTTGAGTTTCCTGTAGACTTTTTGGTCTGAGAGTAAACTGTTGATTTTACTGCAATAGTCTTCCCTGTTCATAACTACAGTAGCGTTCCCTTTGTCTGCTGGTAAAATTAGGATCTTGTTGTTTTGTTTCAGACCGTGGAGAGCTCGGCGTTCTTCTTTGTTTATATTTTGTTTGGGAAGTTTGGCTTTGCGTAGGATGTTGGTTGTTCGATTTCTGATGTCATTGCTTGCCTCTAAAGGAAGGTGGAAAATAGCCGTTTCAATTTGGCTGATGATTTCTTCCGTAGGGATACTAGAGGGAGTGACAGCAAAATTGTGTCCCTTAGCTAGAACAGCGACTTCGGATGGTGATAGGTCTTGATCGCTAAGATTCTTAACTGTATGTGTGAGAACTGGCATTTGAGTCTGTGGATTGATCTTATCATACTTGCTCTTCTGTTTTTGTGTTCTTGCCTCAGCTGAGTGAACAGCTTGTTCGTGAGTAACTCGATCTAGTGTCAGCCACAGCTCAGGCTCCAACGATTTTGAAAGAGAGAGATGTAATTTTAATAGTTTTTGGGATATCTCAGCCAAGTTCTTCTTGGTGGCTGATATTCGGTCTTTGACTAACCTCAACGACGCTTGTCGTAGAATGCCTTTGGCCTGGTTAGAAGATGGAAATGGGTTTTTTAATTGAAAGCATTTCGGTAACACATGATGGTCGCGGCACCGTTTCAAAAACGCTAGGGAGCATAGTTGGACATGCAAGGACTTTCTGAGTTTGGAAAACAGATTTACCGACCCTAGGATAGCCTCCCCGTGCAGGCTTTTAATACTAGATTTGAGGCTTTCACGGCCATTAATACAATGACTAGGTATAGCTTCCCGAATGGAGCCCTGTCTTAAATCAGCGATATGCCGACGTTTCGCAAACGTTACAGTTTGCATCATCAGGGCTGAGAACTCTGATACTGAGCTCCCTTGGGTAAAGGTTGTCCTTATATGCCCCCCTACCCTCCCTTTGTGTAGATGGTGTTTAGGGAGTAGGGGACGAGGCTTGAATCCAGCCAATCAGCGTATTTTAATTGATCAGCTGGTCATGAATCAGCTGGTCATCCATTTCATGGATTCATGAAAGTTTGGAGTGTATATTGAAAATCTTCGATACCTAGTAGTTTATGAGACATAAGAAAATTAGGAATTATAAATATATTTTTTTAAATATTATAGTTTTTTCATTTTTCGCATTCGCACAATACCTCTCAGTATTTGATTACTACAATATTTAATAGTGATTTTATCAGTATTCACCATTATTCAGTATTTACCAGAAATTAAGTACTGACGAAAAAATTGCTCAGTAAGCAAGAAACATTAAATCAACTTTCTAAAACGTTGATATTATGTATATTTTTGTAATGTTTCTTTATAATATTTTATAAACGTATTTAAAACGTTGCTTAATAATATTACACTTCAAACATTAAAGAAATGTTTTACAAACATTTCAAAACATATTTTTTGAATGTTGTTGATAAATAAACAAAAAACATTAAATTAACAAGTTTAAAACGTTGATCCAGGGTAAAACATGTTCAAATATGTATTTTATACGTATGTAATGTTTCATAATGGGAAAGCACTAATAAGAAACGTTTATCAAATCATAATTTAAGAAATGTGTTTAACGTTGTAACAGCCGCACTCCGTAGATCGGTTGCTGTGTGTGCCGAGGGATTATTTGCTCGCCGGGTTCGTTAAATAAATGACACAAGACGCGTTTGGTAATAAATAAAAATAACAAGAACGTTTATTATTTCCTTGTACAGAGTAATCGCATTCGAGTGCAGAGATATCCTGTGTGACGGCGCCAGTTATTGGGTTGCGGTTTCGGTGTGCTGCGACAGTTAAGACGGGAGGCGGAGCGTATAGCGCGAAGGCTAGGCTCGCCTAATAGATTCAGCAGGCGGTCGCGTGTTGCGTTTCGGTGATCGTGATTCGCGCGCCGATCGCGGGGTCGGTCGCGAGGACCGCGCGGTGTCGACGGGATCGAGTCCGTGTCACAGTACGGCACGCCTTTTTCGCAGGTGACGAGATCAACAGTGAGCAGTCGCGGTACCGACGTATTCACTCTCGGTCTCGCCCGTCGAGAGGTTAGGAACAAGAGTCGAGAAAGCTCGACAGAGCACAGCTAACATACTGGCTTCGGTCCTTGTTCGTGGAGTCGACGGAATGCAAGCAAGAGTCGATAATGATCGACAGAGCGCAGCTAACGTATTGGCTTCGGTCCTTGCTCGTGAGAATGTGACACTAGGTAAGTTTAGGAGACAGAAACGAAACGGTCTTGCTCTCCACTGTATAGTATCGAGTTCGATTGACAGTCCGGATCGGTCCGGTCTTGATTAATTCGGCGCCACGGATTATATACTCGACGCCGCTTTGTCTTAGCTCGCTGTACACGTTCGCGGCGTGTCCGCGGCGCGCGCTCTCGATAGATTGCTTTGTGTAATCGGTATCGCGAAGTCGTATATCGCGCGCCTGTTTTGTTTACGCGTAATGTCGGATATTATGCCTTGCGGCGTTTGAGTTGGCGCAACGCGCCGGTGCACGGCCCGACTGGTGGTCGATCGGGCCGGTATTAGTGACGATGCAGGTGTGCATCGTCACAACGTTTCTGCAGTTAAAAGAGTTATATTTTTTCGATAAACTTTATCGAAATATTTGTAACCATAAGGTAAATATATTTTACATAAATATTTTATGCATGTATTTCAAACTTCTCTTTTATTATATAAAATATTATAACTATAAATAGTTTATTTTTGTGGTTGTCCTAAATAATATAAGAAAATTATAATTAGTGCTTTGACTGCATATGAGGACAATAAAAACCACTTAGTATCAATTGAGGAAATAGCTCAAGAACCAATGTAGTAGACTAGGAAACTTGAGTATGTCCTGTAGTAGATCTGAAAATGTCTGAGGTCTCTCGAGTTTGCGTTCAACCAATACTGAGTAAATTTTCAGATGTGAAAATAGTGAGAAACTAAATAAAAGAGCTAAATTTCAGTTAAAATCAACATAAGTTCATTAGTTACAATCGTTTCCGCAAGATATGTTTTTTTTTTTACATTACAATTCACATCCTTATCACGGCTGCCTGAGCCGTAAAAAAACGTTTCTGAAGCGTGTTTGTGCTACTTGAAATGTGAATTGACGTTACGGAAACATTTATTTAACATTATTCGAGGAACGTCATCACAGAATATTCTAAAAACGTTAGCATAACATTAATTACAACGATATAACATATGTGAATTCAATATTGTCGAAACCTTAAAACCGGTGTCAAAGTTTGTTCATTATGATGCTGTGTACAACGTTAAATACGACATACTTGCTAATGTTACATGTTACTGAATATCATCATAATAACGTTGTAGTAATGATATTTTGTTACTGGGTACTGAATTACTGGTAATACATAATCACTAATAATTTTTTAGTATTTATTAGTATAATATTCCTGTAAGGGTGTTATCTGGGATATTTCTTTGTATAATAAAATATATTAATAATATTACATGTATATTGAATTGCAATGTTACTGCACAGTTACGATGTTATATTGCCGCAACGGACATTTTACCGTTGCTGCAACGTTGCAGTAGCATTGCAGCAACATTTTGCAACGTTGTTGCAATGTCACAATATTGCAAATCAATGATGCTGCAATGTTGCTGCAACGTTGCTGTGCTATATGGGTTATATTATTAAATTATGCGATATCTATTATGCGATATCTATTATTCTACAAAGTTTCGAAAGGAATAGCAAACCTCATATTGTTAGTGCGTGCTCTCGTTTTTATAGTGAATTTATTATTACGAATTGTTGACTCACGTGCGACTCCACGATAACGTTTGCAAACAATAAAATCAAAGTTTTTAAAAACAAATGAGAGCACACATTATAAATATGGAAAAACCACTCCTTAAAAATTTTTTCTTAGAAAAATAAATATAGCAAAATAACCTAATCCACGAAAATCAACTTCACGCTGATATTATTTGCGAAATTGCACTTTCATATTCATTGCCAGTATTGAAAATATAGATTTTCAGGATTCGCAAAGAACATTGAGTGGATATTACATATAACCGTGATAATTTATAAAAGAATAAAATATTTTACTTACTCGCACTTTGTAGCACTCTCAGGCATAACAATTGATTCTTGCACTGGATTCTTGATTGTCCCCAGCATGGCACGACAGGGGCGGCGCTGGCGACCATGTGCGCTTAGTAAGCCAGGGACTCTAGTGCCCTCTGTGTGGGCGAAACCGCATGATCGATCGAGATCGAACTTCGTTTATCTCCGCACCGCTGCAGTAGTGCAGTAAATTAGACAATATTCATATTTGTGACAATTTGTTGACAAATATTTATATTATATCACTCTTAACCTCCTAACTTGTTTTATAACCTCTTTGGTTGACGTACGTTGTGGTGCAGTTCAGTGTTGGAGCCGGTGTGTTGTGTTGCTTGTATATGTACTGTGGTATTAAACCTGTCCCCCTCTTACCCCCCCCCCTATCCTATTCCTTAATAAAAATCTTGGCAGCATTGCGCCTATTGCTATCACCTCCGCCTGCGTTGCGCCTATTAATATTTTCGGCTGCGTTGCGCCTATATATGTAAATATAAATAAATAAATAAATACATACATATATATATATATATATATATATATATATATATATATATATACAGGGTGTCCAAAAAGTCTGGAAACACCTGAATAATTTCTCAGGTAAATTATTTTTGAAAAATGTTAAGGTCACTCTTGTAGTAACTTTTGACGAGGAATTCAATGGTGACCTTAGATTTGACGATGACCTTGACGATGACCTTGAAGGTTATTTCAAGGTCAGCTCAATTTTTTAAATTGTTATGTAGGACAAAACATGATGAAACGCTAAAAGACGTTTCAGCCAAAATGCACGTATTGCATAAACGAACACTGCGAAATACGGCAAGTAAATCAAAAGTGCACGCGCTGCAGAAACATCACGTTCCACTTTTTAACTGTTAGGTAATTAGGTCGGTAACCTAATTCCCTAATTTCGTGAATGATATATAAAGAGTTGGACCACCTACTCGAGAGAGAGAGAGTAGAGAGAAAAGTACTGTCCAGTCTAGAGAAGCACGTTACATGTCTCAGGTAAGAGATAGCTGACTCGAGAGTAATACGAGTATTCCGCATTATAATAACGCGATACATTAATCTAATCGGTGTAGGATAAGCTAAAAAGTATCTATGTGAAGTGCAATAAGAGCGTGATCTGAAATTGTAAGAAGACAAGTTCAATAATACATTTTATTAAGAAACTCCTCAAGACTACAAGATTCCCTTATTATCCTATACGTTTGCACGTCTGCACCGGATCCCAATTACCGGTTGTGCTTATTGTAACCGAGGACACAACAAAATTGGTGGCAGCGGTGGGATCCCGCGGTGTCCAAGCCTGCAACAAAAAGGAAGAAGGGAAAGGTCAAGTTGAAAGACTCAAAAAAAATTGGGAACCAAAATTAAAACTATGAGGGACGAGACACGAGAAAAAAATATCTCGATGACTCAGTAGAAGCAAAATCAAGGAGAACTGAGTAACCGGAACGGGCAACGCCACAGCAGAATCGAGGACGATCGTCGGAGATACGATCACCAAAACGCCTGCTGTCAGCGACACCGGAGCCTACAGTACGTCAGCATACCGAGCTAACCCGCCCCAAGCATCATACGTCGGAGTAACGTACAGGGAGCAGAGGCAGCCCCAGCTGATTCAACCTTGACACCAAGCAACGACCGACAGCGGATCGTGTACCAGAAGCACCGTCAACACAGCGAAAGAAAAAGTATACAACATGCGAATCACGGCGA
>NW_022639668.1:148196-162620 GCF_010583005.1 Odontomachus brunneus | reverse complement strand
ACAAACGAAGATTTCTTCACTACAAACCTCTACGAATTATTTGGAGTCGGTATAGTCGATTTAAGGAATAGCATCTTATGAGGGGATGGAAATGCGTCACCCTTAATTTTGTAAGAACTGTATCTTTTTTTCTGGGCAACTACAAACAAAAATTTCTTTACTACAAACCTCTACTAATTATTTGGCGTCGATTAGGTCACTTCTTAAGTCAGCCTCCCATTTTGGGGCCGGACGAGTTTTACCCCCCCCCCCCCGTAACTTTTTTATTTTTTACTACAAGTGCAAATTCTTTCACTACATATTTCTACAAATGATTTGGCGTAATTTTATACAATAAAATTTTTTTATTAAAAGTTGGGGGCTAACTTCACTGAGGTGATTGTTATAGCTGTCTGCAACTGTGTAGTGAGGGATTTGAAGGTTGGCACTATTAGAAATTCACTGCGTAATGGAAGTGGCAACACCACTGTGTCATTTTAAAGACTCATCAATCAACCTGTTACTAGTTTCTTAACCAGCTCACGAAGTATTGGGTTAGCTAATAAGTCCATGCGATTTTTCACTTATAAATAATGGATAATTATTTTCATAGAAGGTAACAACTTTATTATCTATTAGCCTTTGTTATCTACTATTTTTTGCCATCTTTCGGACAGCTTCATAATTCCTCGTTCAAAGAACTTCCTGTTTTCCTCGGCAAAAAACTGTTCTAAGTATCGTTTGACAGCTTCCTCAACAACGATGTGTTTTCTATTCAAGGAATTCTGAAGGGAGCGAAACAGATAGTAATCTAAAAGTGCAATGTCTGGAGAATACGGAAGATGTGGTAAGACATCCCAGCCTAGCGCCAATAATTTTTGCCGTATTTGTAGAGATGTGTGCAGCCTAGCGTTGTAATGGTAAAAGACGAGGCCTCTACGATTCACCAATTCTAGACGCTCCTCGTGGATCGCTGCATTCAATTTACCTAGCTAACTACAGTACACATCTGAATTGATCGTTCTGTTCTTCGGAAGTAGCTCGTAGAGCACACAACAATTTTCCAATCCCACAAAATTGAAAGCATGATCATGCTCGGGTGAAGTCTTACCTTCGAAGTGGTTTGTGGCTGTTCGCTACATTGCCCCCACGATCTTTTGCGCTTGATGTTGTTGTAAACGATTCATTTTTCGTCGCCAATTATCATACGCTTCAGAAATGGATCGCTTTTCTCATGTTTTCCGAGTGAATCGCTAATGGAAATGCGTTGGATTAAATGAGCTTCGCTCAGTTCGTGCGGAACCCAAACATCGAGACGTCTAACATAACCAAGTTGATGCAAATGATTTTCCACGTTCGATTTCAATATTTGAAGAACGTCTGCAATCTCCTGCGTCGTATAGTGTGGATTGGTGTCGATTACTGCCTTCAATTTGTTGCTGTCGATCTCATTCGATCGGCCTAAGCGTGGTTTATCTTTGACGGAAAAATCTTCGCAACGAAATCTCGCAAACCACTTTTGGCACACGCGTTTTTTCACGGCAGCTTCACCATATTGCACATATCTTTTTACAGATTTGCGCCGCGTTTTTGCCTTTTTTTAAATAAAAAAGCTTATACCAAAATAATATGCCGAAAATACTCCTTCTGGTTATCCATTTTCAGATAACGCAAAATATACAAGGTACACAAACAATCTTTACGTATATTTTTTAAATGTACGTTAAAATGTTATCTGTCACTAATACTTTATATACTTTCATGACTTTCGACTAAAGATAAAGCTTAGCAGAGCGCCTTGAAGCCATGTATCGAGAAAAATCGCACGGACTTATTGACCAACCCAATACATAACGTAATTCCTAATGACAAATTGAATCGAAAAGTATTTAACCTTTTAAGTTTTAAGACTTTTTTGTCTTTGATGTTTAACGAAGCAGATATTCTTTAATAAATTCCAGCAAATCTGCGCCGTCCTTTAGAAGTATTCACGTTTGTAAGCCATCTGGTAGTATGTGTGAACGTACGAGTGCTCCGAAAACAAGAAGTATGGTTAAAAATACCACACAACTCCGATACTGACACAGGATTCAGAAACAGAGATGAAAATTTTTCTAAGTTCTATAAATCTTATTACAATGTAAAAATTTTTTGTTGCTCTAGACTCTAAGATAACACAGTCGAATCGAATGGATATAAATTAATGTTTGTATCAAAACCATCACGAAAAATCATTCGATATTTCCAAAGAGTGTGCATTAACTTCTAGTAATTTAACTGTAAATACATGCAATTAAGCTGTAAATACATACATGAACGCACACTATCAGGTGCGCTGCTCACAGACGTGTTTGCTTCTAAAGGATGGCGCGGACTTGCTGGAATTTATTAAAAAATATTTGCTTCGTTAAGCATCAAAGACAAAAATGGTTCAAGAATTTTCAATTCAATTTTTCATCAGAAATAACGCTATGTACTTCGTGGACGGAGGAAGAAACACTGTATAATTACTAATTACTAAAAATATTTCTTTTATTAATAATTTTATAATAAAAAACGAGCGACGGTTAAAATGTTTTGAAGATTATTCAGGAGGGTGACCTCAGTAATATATGTCAATATCAAGGTTATCGGAGATGTTTCCCCTAAAGTGAATAATTACCATGTCGTTGAAAACTCACGTACAATAAGCACCGAGTATATTGTCATGATGCAGGATTCTATTCTTTTCTCTTCACAATTCAGGTCGTGCACATCGCGCACATTCACGCTAGTAATGGGCAATGTTACTTCGATTAATTAGTGTTCGATATTTTTTTTAATTATTGATTTTTTTTCCGATGTTTTTTATATCGATTAATTAATTATTCGATGTTTTTAATCGAAGTGATTAATCGATTATTCGATACTTTTAGATTTGATGAATTGATTTTTCGAAGTAGATTCAAGAGTGCGTTCAGTGAACTCAACTGTTGCACAACAGTTGAGCAATTCGTCAATGTAATTGGTCTAGATGTAGGGGTCTAACAAAAAGCCCCAATCTACTATACAGTAGATGCAGTAAGTTTTAAGCCGTAAAAAATTAACCAATCACAATTGATTATTCCCTTATAATTTGACAATGATTAGTCAATTTTTTAAGGATTAAAGCTTACTACTCTTGTGCAAAAAATACGAAAAATCCTCAATTTTAGATGTTAACACTCAAATTTAGGTGTTTATTCTCAGTTTTTAGGTGTTTACATCCAAAATTTTGGGTTTTTTCGTATTTTTTTCGTAAAGGTACACCTATTATAGATCGAGACTAAAAACCAATAATCGCTGATTGCTTACTGAGTGCTTTTTCCGCTGAACGCAAACATTGGGCGCGTTTAGCGGAACAAGTGGTCAATGAACGTTCAGTAAGCACTTGCATCTAATTGGATTTTTCATATCTCAGAGTATACTCCAATTAGATGCAAGAGCTCATTGGGCTGTCACTGATCACGTTTTCCGCTGAACGCAGCCATTGACTAATATTTCTCCCTTGAAACAGACATTTGTGATTGGACTGTGTCCAATTGCCCCGTGCTAAGTTTCAATTTACAATAGATGTAGTAAGCTTTAAGAAATTGACCAATCATAGTCGAATTATAAAAGATTAATCAATCGTGATTAATCAATTTTTTACGTCTTAAAGCTTACTACACCTATTGTAGATCTTGACTAAGTGATATATCTTCGAACACAGTCTCAAGAAGCAAATTCATGGTAGTTTCGAGCGTCAAGCGTCGGATCCAATCAGCAATCAGATTTCGGAACATGACAATGATTGATATCTAGAATAAAGGTATTGGAGAAAATACAATGATTGGCCAACTTAATTATACATTTAATTGGACTGATTTAGATATATGATTTACACTTTTTATAAAAAAAAATAGTATTAATAAAAATAAATGTTATTAATAAATATATATTATCCTGAAACCTGAAATGGGAAAGAAATGGCGTTTGAGTTGTTAAAATTTAAAGGTGAATTTTTTACTATAGAGCTGCACGTTTTACCGACATTAATTAAATAATAATTGATTAAATAATAATTGATTAATCATTTTGTTTTGAGACACAATCGATTATACATAGTCAATTATTTATTTAACTGATTATTTAATAATCGATTATTTATTTAATCGATTATTTAATAGTCGATTATTTGAACATTCGATTATTTACCAATCGATTTTTTCCGACATCGCCCATTACTAATCCACGCAAATATTCCAAACTTCAATATACAATTTAGTATTAACTGTTCCATCCTGTGGAACATATTTGATCACTTCTTGAATATTAAGAAAAACATTCTTGATTTTTTAACATTTGTGCACTTTTTTGCTACAAGGCGAACTATTTATATACAGTTCTATGTTTCATGGCAAACTCTCCATACATAGTTTCTAATATTTCAAGAATTTTTCCGCTCATTTTTATCGAGTTTCACGAGAAATTTGATGTTAGTTCTTTGCTCGGTTAAAACATCTCGCTCTATTTCGACCGTGCGAAAAACTGCATTATATATTTCTATAAGCTGCATTATACATTTATATATTACAAACTGCGTTTACAAATACTGGCATAGTTTCTATGCATAGGTACGCACTCGATAATGACCTAACTTGCACTGATGACTCACAAAGCTTCCCCTTAGACGCCAAACCACCACAGAAGACTACAGTGTTGTCACGTCGGTAAAAAAAATTCGGTGCATGAACTTTTTGTCCACAAGTCTTTTATCGTAAGTTATCACTCATTCAAAACTTGTTTAGCAAATTACACGACATCTCCATGTTAGTAAGCTCTCGTTACGACATTATACAAAAATCTTGTACGGATAGCCTAAAAAGAAACAAAGCAAAACAATACACAGCAATGCGTGAAGATCTGAAAAACTTTATTAAGATTTTTTTGATAATAAATTGCATGGAATGCTCGCAAAATGTTGTCCAAATAAGATTAACGAAATTACGATCCCATTCCTACCGATTCTCTATAAAATGTTTGCCTATTTCACCGTAGGAGTAAGCCGCCACACGTATTCACGTATGAAGTTACGTGTGGCAATTATATCGCGATGAAATAAAGCTAACATTGTATTTCTTAAAGTCGTAATTTCGAGCATGAAAAACATAAGTAAAAAGACATCGCAATCACTTTATTACAGGTTCATAGGAATCAATAGACTTTGAATGAATATTTAATACTATAGATTTTTTGTTTTGTTTTAACTGAAATATATCGATTTGAATAAGAATGCGCAATTTGTTCAACTTTTATCCTTTACTTATTTACTTTTCATTTAACCATGTATGTAAAAATGTGTGTATTTACTTATGTCTGAGAAATAATAATTTTAATTTTGCATTTTAAAGAGTAGAACTTATAATTTATTTTTCAAATTTAACGAATATCAAGCATGGTTCCTTCCGTATTCTGTGAACAATCAATATCATTAAAACATATTTTATTTCATTATCTAAGTCGCTAAAAAAGAATTGCACAAATTAAAAGCAAGTTTGCAAATTAAAAACGAACATTTATTCCTTCAAAAGCTGTAAATTGCATTTATGATTTGTGATTTCTCATTCGTAGTATAAATTTTTACAAAGTTCATAATAAATTTTGATATTTGACGGATCTCTGTTTGTATCCGCATAACTTTGTAAAAAAATTTTAAATTTATTACCTAAGATTTGATGTAAAGTAAGAGTAGAGACTTAAAGTTGTAAAATACTTTCTGATCTACATCTCATTCTTATAATTTTCTTTGCTAAAATTACACTTGAATTTTGCCTATTTTTTGAATACGCGTAAAGTGTTGTTTTAATTTCCGCTAGTAGAGTATATTAGATATTGACATATACAGAAAGATAAATTTTTTTCTTTTCTTTTTTCTTTATAAATAGGAACAACCGCAAGTGGTCAAAATTCAATATTTTGTCGTGGTATTCAGCGCTAGTATGGAACTTCTTATGTGTGCTATAGCAGCGGATAATTTAATAGACACGGTAACTCGCTCTGATTTTATATCTTAGTATTTTTTATAATAATTTTAATAATATTTAATAATATTAATTTTAATAATATTAATTTTAATAATATTTTTACTTCCTCAGAGTACGAAGGTTTGTCTCGCAGCGTACGAGTCGCAGTGGTTCCTAGGAAACGTGAAAACACAAAAAAAGTTTTTGCAAATCATTTTTAGATCGCAGAAACCCGAAATTATTCATATTAACGGCATTTTACCTGCTTTGTCCTTACGTTATTACGCAGGGGTAAGAATTCTTATTTATTTATTCTTTTGTATCGTAAATTTGTTTAGTAAATGATATTGTATTTATTATAAATACAGAATTTATCTTGCTCATACTGTTGCTATAGTGAACAAAAAAACAATTTATGTGATAACTTTTTGTTTTGTTAACCTTCTAATAGCTGATATCTAATAAGTAATAATCGACTTAATCTTGAAATAGCATAAAGTAAAAGTAAAAGTGATATGCGTTATATTTTTCTTACCTTTCTTGATGTAATTACAGTTTAGGGAAGTCAACTTCAATTGCCTTGATTTTAATATATATTATAGAAGTCATCCTCCTGAGTAACAAGCAAGAGGTCTTATTAATCGTCGCTCGTTATTAATTAAAAAATTATTAACAAAAGAATTTGGTAAAACTGCGGTTTAATGGAGTCAGCTACAATTGCCTCAATCTTGACATGTTATAGAGATCAACATCCTGTGTAACTTTGAGAAGATTTTAGCCGTCAATCGTTGTTTGTTAAAAAGTTATTAACAAAAGAAATGTCACGGATTCCGGTTCGGACGACCGTTTCGCGGTCGAGCTCGTCGGTGTGCACGAGTTCTTTTAAGAGATGGTATGTGTGAGCATGTGTGAGTAAGTGTGAGTCAGCGAGTTGTGCATAAAATAACAAAATAAACGGTTTATTATGTTGTGGTTAGGTACCAGATAAGCGCGGCCGATGGTTGCGGCGTGGTTGATTTCGGACGGGAACTTACTAGCTATTGCGGACTTAACTTTAATCTTAATGCTAACGCGGACTTAACCTAATTTTAACGCTAGCGCGGACTTAAATCTAATTGTAGGCTTAAACCTAATCTTAATGCTAATACGGACGGCGCACAGTGTATCAAAGAGCACATTTAGTGGACAAAATTCTGCCTACATCACAAATTTGCATCGATTTTGATGAAACTTTTTTTAAAATACTCGTGAATAGTTTTACTATAATGTCTCACTACCAAAAATTTGAAAAAAATAAACAACTCCAAAAAAAACCCTCAAACTCCATTATCTGTTAGCCCTAACTCGATTACTACAAACTTCATAATACCATGATCCGAAACTCCATCGTCAATCAGATTCGGATTCAGCAACCTCAAAAACTCCCAAGTTTTATCCAAATTAAGTCACTTTTCGCATTTTAGTCGGTCGAGCCGTAGTGATGAAGTTTTGAATGCCTCGTTACAATTTGCATAAAATGTAGGTTATGAAGGTACCTGTCTCCAGCCGTGTGACTGGGAGGCTACGCCCCATAAATCCTCCTCACCGAGCCGGATAAGAGGGGAAGCGCAGTCTTTTGTACTTAAGCTCAAAGTTATTGTACGAGAATCGAACTAAAAATAAAGCTCAGAATCTTCTAGGTCACGAGATCACGCAGTCGGTGAGTGATCTCTGCGTAAGACTCTCATCTCACGTGGAAAAAAGTTAAATCGAAAAAATTTTAGAAGATTCCGAGTATGTGAGCGAAGCATGGTCTCGGTTCGCTAGCGTGAGCAAGGATTATGTCGCGAAAGAATCTATACGTTTTATGCTATAAAATACAGCCATTGACAAAATTATTAGGCAACCTTAGTTTTTGAAAATATCTTGTAACTGAATAAGCATACATTTTCTATTTTAATATAATTCTTATTATATTGACCTTGTGACCTTGTAAACCTTATGACATTCAAACGATTGAGTTGCAAAGTTTACAACCTCTTTTTTAGAGGTATAGAAATATTATTAAAAAAATGTTCACTTCGTATTCGACTTTTTTAAATACGGACGCAATTATGTCCATGTAACAAGCAATTGCTAGGCTTTTTTGTATATTATTTGCTTACAGATTGTCCAAATTTTCAAAATATGCCCAAAACACGTGAATTGAGTGAAGTAGAACGGGCACAGATCCTTTTGTTACACTCTGAAAGACTGTCTTAAGAACAAATAGTAAAAAAAATACAGTGCTCACATTGTGCTGTTCAGACTACTATAAAAAGACATGAAGAGACTAAACAACTTAAGTGCAGATCTGGAAGAGAAAGAAAACGGAAGATCTGCGTTAGAAAAGACCGATTTTTAAAGCAAAGTGCACTAAAAATCGTCGGAAAACAATTAAAGAAATAGATGCTGCTTTGAAGAATCATCATGGAGCTACAATTTCTGTTAAAACTGTTAGTAGACGCCTCAATGAATTTGGAATTAAAGCAAGAAAGGCAAGACAGAAACCATGGCTTTCGGAAACTAATAGAAAGAAACGACTTGCCTGGACACGAAAATATAAGATGTGGACTGAATCAG
This sequence comes from Odontomachus brunneus, assembly GCF_010583005.1. Classification (NCBI taxonomy): domain Eukaryota; kingdom Metazoa; phylum Arthropoda; class Insecta; order Hymenoptera; family Formicidae; genus Odontomachus; species Odontomachus brunneus. The sequence goes on along the minus strand of NW_022639668.1, from coordinate 154,017 downwards.
ACTGGGACAAAATATTATGGTCTGATAAAAGCAATATTCAGGTAAATTCAACAATGTTACAATAAACAATTAAATGTAACAATTTTAATTGCAAGTGCAAAAACTCGACAAAAAAATATTTTATTCGAAGTATTGCCTATCGCTAGCTATACATTTTTCCCACCTGTCTGACAATTTCTGGATGCCACGCCAAAAAAACTGTTGCTCTTTTGAGGCAAACCAGTTATCGAGCCATTTTCGTACATTTTCGTAAAAAGTGAAGCGCTGCTTAGCAAGTACGTGTCCCATCGATGCAAATAAATAGCAATCGGACGGAGCCAAGTCTGGTGAGTAAGCCGCATGCAAAAGTATTTCCCAACTAAACGCCTCAATCGTTTCCTTGACCAGTTTTGCTATGTGTGATGGTGCATTATCGTGAAGCAAAATCACTTTGTGTTACGTTTTTTTATATTCTGATCGTTTTTCACGCAAAGCTTGATTCAAATCGATCATTTGTTGTCGGTACCGTTCAGTATTAACGGTTAGGTCAGTATTAGCAGCTCATAATAGATCACACCTTTCTGATCCCACCAAACACAGAGCATTGTCTTCCGTCCATAGCGATTTGGCCTTGCAGTCGATGTCGATGGTTCGCCTGGAGTTACCCATGATCTTTTATGCTTAGGATTCTCAAAATATATCCACTTTTCATCGCCAGTCACAATTCGATGGAGAAATGACTTTTTTTTGTACCTGGCGAGCAGCATTTCGCAAGTGGTTTTTCGGTTTTCCTGCTGTCTTTCATTCAGTTCATGTGAAACCCACTTTCCCATCTTCTGGAACTTTCCCATGACTTTGAAACGTATAGAGATGGCTTCTCGTGTCACATTTAATTGATCCGCGAGTTGTTGTTGAGTGTCATCCTCATCCAACAATGCTTGCAATTCGCTGTCTTCAAACTTTTTCGGTGGTCTTCCACGTTCTTCGTTTTTCACGTCAAAATCGCCACTTTTGAATTTTTTAAACCACTCCAAGCACGGTGATTTACCAAGAGCATACTCACCGTAAGCTTCGACAAACATTCGATGCGATTCTGCAGCAGTTTTCTTCAAATGGTAACAGAAAATCAATGCTGTCCGCAAATCGTAGTTTCCAGGCACAAAATTCGACATGTTCAACGCTATTATAAACTATGCTGTTGTATGAAACTTGTATTGTTGTGAGTTGAAAATCTTTGTCAGAGATGTCAACAAGGAAATGGCGCCAATGACGCGGTTTGACGGTAACTACATTGACAGCTAGGGCCATCTATGGGCAAATTCCGGTTTTATTTTTACAGACCTGGTATACAACCATGCTAGAGCAGACATTAAAGTCTACGATGATAAAAATATTTGGAGAGGAGAAAAAGCAAGTTATATTTCGACAAAATAATGCTGCTTGTCCTCTTACTGCACGTAAAAGCATTGCGTGGTTTAAGCAAAATAAGATGAAGTTACTTGAATGGCCACCACAGTGCCCAGATCTCAATCCAATTGAGCATTTGTGGGCTCACGTGAAAAAGAGTATCCACATTCGTAAGTGTAATTCGATTACTGAGCTCAAGAAAGTTGTTGTCGAAGAATGAAAGAAGACATCACCCTGTATATGCAAGCAATTAGTTCATAGTTTACCTAGAAGGATAGCAGAAGTTATAAAACATAACGGTAGACCGATAAAATATTAGTTTATATAACTGTTTAATTGATAAATATTAATATTTATAAAAGTGGTGTTGTTTATTTTCTTATAAATTTGAAGGAATAATTAAATAAGTAGTGTGCCTAATAATTTAGTTTATGACTGTATGGCAAAAAAGGCTCAGGTAAGAGCAAGTTAGCGAATCCTCGGTTCCCAATAACTGGAAAAAAAGCTCGCACGTCACCAATGTTGCGATCTACAAAGCCTGGCTTACTCGCACTGGAGCCCAGTGTGAAGTTGGCCATCATAATGAACAGTTATCGTTCAACAATTAATTGTAAATTCTCGATCTCAGCTGCAAGTCGCGCATCAAGTTATTTTATGGTCGCTGCAAGTCGCGCAGCGCCAATATTATGTTCAGTTCCGCTTTTGCTAGCTTCGAATTCTCTCTCTCAATCTCGCGCGTGCTGCTCGGCGATTGACTCGTCGATCTCCGCGTTCTCTCTTGCACACACAAATCTGTGAAATAGTCGATGGCGTAGCTATGCAACTCTGCAAAATACGGTTTTCTTATTACAGCTTTCTTTCATTCGTTTCTTCTTTTGTGTGAGTTATAATTGTGATTGTGTTAACGTCGACTTCCGACTTGCCTACTCCGCGACAAAATTCTCCGCCGACCTCGCGCACAAGATCAATAGAGTGTCTTCACAAGTGCTCGGCAAGATATTCGTAATTTAACAGGCAGTTTAAGCGGAAGATTTCCGACCATTCGCATCGTATTTCGGAGTCGATCATTAACGGGCGTTCTCTGTGTCAAATGTTGAATATTCTTGACAAATAAAGTGTCGTCATTGTACCGTCAAACCAGTCGGAGATTGGTCTCTTTTCTTCTTTTCTTCAAACCGTGCATCTCCTTTGCTCAACTTTGAGCGAACCAGCGAGCGACGGTCTAGACGCGATCACTACCGTACAATTATAAACAAAAGAAATTTCGCAAATATGGTGTAGTTTTTTCACAATGTAGGGAAGCGCGGGGCACAGAGGACCGCTTAACATTCTAAGGTTAATAACAAATTATTTATAGTTAATTTATGTTTATTTAGGTAAAATTTATTTAGGTTTATAAAAAAATTTATTTATTTATTTATTTAAATTTATTAGTTATAGGAAATAGCCCAAAGTTGCTCAGCATATACCTACAAGGGTTATGCATACGCAGACAAAGCGTTAGTTTAATAACTATAAGAGATTTAATTTTAAACATTAAAATTGTTGGAAAGAAAAATGGTCCCCTAAGCACGGGGCCCAGAGGATATGTATGATTTCCTATATAGATATAATAATATTTCACATATCATACATTTCAGTAGAAACATAATAATAAAAATAAGTTTATTATTTGCAGATAAAACATGTATATATATATGTGTGTGTGTGAAAGCAACATATGCAGTGAAAAAAACAATTTATTCCTTCATTTTTAATTAATTGGTACATAATAAGAACAATATATTTATTACATAATAAAGAAAAAGTATTTATTTATTATAATTAATACACACACACACACACACACACACACATATATATATATATATATATATATATATATATATATATATATACAGGGTGAGTCATTTTAATCGAACCAGGCAAATATCTCGAAAAATATGTAAGATATGGAAAAATATTTCAAACAAAAGTTGTATAATTCGGACAGGGACATAGGATAGTGCAATTCGCTCCACCCTGGATTGTCGTTTGAAAGTCACGTGAAGGTCCCCTTCAATTTCTTAAATGGAAACCTCCATTTTTTATTGCACATTTTTATAGTTTACCTCGAGAGCTTTGCAAAACATTGTAACGAAATATTTTTTCATTAAGTATCTTTCGAGTTAAAAGGCTTCAAAGTTACAATATTGTTGCCATTAGTATTGGTACCCAAGGTGTTCGACCGATGGCTGAAACCTTTTGAATGTTGCTCAGGATCAAGACCTTGACATTTGTCAAGGTCAAAGCGATTGGAAGCTGTTCCTAATATTTTCATTTCTTCAAATTTTACAGAGAAAACAAAAATAATAATTAAAAATCATAGAGTAACATGTGGAGTCCGATTGACTCTAAAGAATCATATGAAGATCACAATGTTATGATTATTAAAGAAATTTATTAATGGGATTTCACATGTGTGCTTCTTTGTGACCTCGACGAAGCATTATGACCTTCATATGATCTTTTAGAGTCAATTGGACTCCACATGTTACCTCATGATTTTAAATTATTATTTTTGTTTTCACTGTAAAATTTCAAGAAATGAAAATAGTAAGTATAGTAGGCGGGTTCTAACCCATGGTCCTCTGAGGGAGGGTGAGGGACGGGGGGTACCGCGGGCGGGGGTATGACATCACCGGGGGGGTATGACGTCACCGCGGAAGAGGATTATCATCGGTCGGTAATTGGGGGGGGGGGGGGGATACCGATGTTACCGGCGGTCGGTAATTTTTACCGATATTATATAACATTTAATTACAAAATTTTTACCAACTTATAATTACACAATACCGATAGTACTGACGATCGGTAATTTATTACCGATATTATATAACATTTAATTACAAAATTTTTACCAACTTATAATTACACAATACCGATAGTACTGACGATCGGTAATTTATTACCGATATTATATAACATTTAATTACAAAATTTTTACCAACTTATAATTACACAATACCGATAGTACTGACGATCGGTAATTTATTACCGATATTATATACCAACATTTAATTTTTTTACCAATATTTAACTTTTTACCAATATATATTTACATAATTTTTACCAAAATATTTACATAATACCAACGATCGGTAATTTATTACCGATATTATATACCAACATTTAATTTTTTTACCAATATTTAACTTTTTACCAATATATATTTACATAATTTTTACCAAAATATTTACATAATACCAACGATCGGTAATTTATTACCGATATTATATACCAACATTTAATTTTTTTACCAATATTTAACTTTTTACCAATATATATTTACATAATTTTTACCAAAATATTTACATAATACCAACGATCGGTAATTTATTACCGATATTATATACCAACATTTAATTTTTTTACCAATATTTAACTTTTTACCAATATATATTTACATAATTTTTACCAAAATATTTACATAATACCAACGATCGGTAATTTATTACCGATATTATATACCAACATTTAATTTTTTTACCAATATTTAACTTTTTACCAATATATATTTACATAATTTTTACCAAAATATTTACATAATACCAACGATCGGTAATTTATTACCGATATTATATACCAACATTTAATTTTTTTACCAATATTTAACTTTTTACCAATATATATTTACATAATTTTTACCAAAATATTTACATAATACCAACGATCGGTAATTTATTACCGATATTATATACCAACATTTAATTTTTTTATCAGCACATATATATTTTTACATAATTTTTACTGTCATATTTACATAATATTGATGATCGGTAATTACCGATATTATATAATTTTTTCTATTGTCACGTTTCCGGTTCCTTTCGGAGCGGCGAGCGACCTTGGTGTCGTGGTGCTACTGGTCGTGACACGTAAGGAGACGGCGGATGTGCTCGCCGGTGTCCAGAGTCGTGGTGCGAGCGTGAACGGGGGGGAAGGCTGTATGCTTCGTGTGTAAACAAATAAGTTTATTTCGGTCTGTTACAATGCTTGCGCGCGGTCGCGGGTTTCCTTAATTCTAGCGCGGACTTATGTCTATCTTACTTCTAACGCGGACTATTAACTAACTTATATCTAACGCGAACTTACACTTAGGCTATTTCTAACTTAGAACTAATGCGGATTTCCGATAATCGCGGCGGCGTGGTCGGGCGCGTGCGGACTCGCGGCGACGCGGTCGGTGTCGGCGCGCGGTATTACTTTCCCGTGGCGGAGCGCCTACCGCGGTTTGCCCGGCGTACGCGGCGCGGGCTCGTGTCGGCGGACGGGTGGCGGCGTGCCTTGAGGTGCAGGTTGGCGGTGGAGAGGAACCCGCTTCCGGGGAGCCCAGAGCTCAGGGCAGAGACGGTGAGCGCGCCACCTCTATATCCCACGGTTGCTGGCGAACCTC
>NW_022639668.1:147707-148028 GCF_010583005.1 Odontomachus brunneus | reverse complement strand
GGTTGCGATACACTGTAAAAACATAAATAATTTAACGCGGTTGCAATACACAATTAAAGATAAATGATTCACAAGAAGATAATTATTGAGACTTACCTTTTTTTCTCGTACGGTGGAGCATTATCTTGCACGGGTACGTAATAGTTCATACGTTTTCCTTCAGCACTGTGCATTCTTTTTCAAAATAATAATCGTCCACTAAATGTCTTTGTTGCAAAACGACTGATGCAACGATTGACCAAGAACCGCTTTAAATACGTTTCAAAATTCATCCCCACCAACCGAAAGCAGTGCATAATAATAATAATATAAATGAGACTC
>NW_022639668.1:147426-147697 GCF_010583005.1 Odontomachus brunneus | reverse complement strand
ACACTTTCGGCACGTACGCTGTTCCGCCACGCTTAAGTATCCGCGGCGGTGCTGCGAGCCGGCGGCAGTTTTCGTTATTTTTGTTTGGCGCTTTGCGCCTTTTACACGACTTGACAGATGTTTATGTCAAGTCGTGGTGACGAGGAGGGACGTGTCGTCACACTATCTACTTTCGATAGATCATTTTACCGATCTGCGGCGGTTTTCGCGGCGGTTTCCGCAGCGGTTTTTTTCGCGGCGAATTTTGCGGCGGTTTTGCGCCGCCCGCGCC
>NW_022639668.1:147124-147416 GCF_010583005.1 Odontomachus brunneus | reverse complement strand
TGTTGCAAAACGACTGATGCAACGATTGACCAAGAACCGCTTTAAATACGTTTCAAAATTCATCCCCACCAACCGAAAGCAGTGCATAATAATAATAATATAAATGAGACTCGCCTAATTTTCATCTACATCTACTGTACAAATATATTTTATCAAATCATTCAACAAATCTCTAATACGGCGTCGTAGATAACTAATCGAATATTCATATATCGATTGAGTGTTTCGCGCCATACTACATCATCGGAAAAATCGATTTCCGATATTTATATCAAAAGTGCAGTCCAAAAGT
>NW_022639668.1:146857-147114 GCF_010583005.1 Odontomachus brunneus | reverse complement strand
TTTTTTTCGCGGCGAATTTTGCGGCGGTTTTGCGCCGCCCGCGCCGTCCGCGCCGCCCGCACCGTCCACGCCGCACGCGCCGTCCGCGCTGCCCGCGCCGCACGCGCCGTCCGCGCCGCCCGCGCCGCCCGCGCATTTCGCAGCGTGATTTTTCAGTCACAGCTGCAAACTCTAATATTCTGCAAACGTATGCATTCGACAATTAGATGCGCAAGAAAAAGAATGTGACACATGATATTCTTATTACTAATGAGCAC
>NW_022639668.1:146593-146847 GCF_010583005.1 Odontomachus brunneus | reverse complement strand
GCAGGAGCAGTCGGCTCGACAGAGTTCGCGAGACGAATACGACGCGTGGGTGCAAAAGTGTGACGAGTGCCTCGAGTTGTTGGAAGAACATAGTCGGGCTAAACGACCGCGATTATCGATCGGTATTAGACACTCATTGATTGCTCGAATCGCGTGACTCGAGGGGTTAAAAAATACGTTGCGCACACGTTTCGTTCACGCGGGTGCAAAACACAGTACGAGAGATGCAAGACTCGTTTGGCGCGAGGTCGATA
>NW_022639668.1:146368-146583 GCF_010583005.1 Odontomachus brunneus | reverse complement strand
GAAGAACATAGTCGGGCTAAACGACCGCGATTATCAATCGGTATTAGACAGTCATTGATTGCTCGAATCGCGCAACTCGAGGTGTTAAAAAATACGTTGCGCACACGTTTCGTTCACGCGGGTGCAGGACACAGCACGAGACATACAGGACTCGTTTGGCGCAAAGTCGATACCGCGTTCGATAACCGCATACTAACCGGGATTGTCATCAACGC
>NW_022639668.1:146166-146358 GCF_010583005.1 Odontomachus brunneus | reverse complement strand
CAGTCATAGCTGCAAATTCTAATATTCTGAAAACGTATGCATTCGACAATTAGATGCGCAAGAAAAAGAATGTGACACATGATATTCTTATTACTAATGAGCACATATACTGTATCCCCGCGACAAGTTTTTGCGTGTTATACATCACTCGCTGCGCTCCACAAAAAGACCGAATAACATTTTAAGACTATT
>NW_022639668.1:145909-146156 GCF_010583005.1 Odontomachus brunneus | reverse complement strand
TCACATCGAACTTCGCCAATTTCTCGAGGATGCAAAGAATATGGTGCTCGAGCGCATTCGGGATACAATGGAGAGACATGTAAACGTGAAAGTGAACACTGCGTTTAACGGTGAGTTTGTCGCGGGTGAAAAACGTGCGGTAAAGAGTATCGCTACGAAAAATTGTGAACTCTTCCACATCCAACTTAGAGGATTGGTACGAGCGACGCACCGTCGAGCCCACATTAGCATCGTTGGAGGAATTCCA
>NW_022639668.1:145554-145745 GCF_010583005.1 Odontomachus brunneus | reverse complement strand
TCTAATATTCTGAAAACGTATGCATTCGACAATTAGATGCGCAAGAAAAAGAATGTGACACATGATATTCTTATTACTAATGAGCACATATACTGTATCCCCGCGACAAGTTTTTGCGTGTTATACATCACTCGCTGCGCTCCACAAAAAGACCGAATAACATTTTAAGACTATTTGTGGTGTATCGAGAA
>NW_022639668.1:145341-145544 GCF_010583005.1 Odontomachus brunneus | reverse complement strand
GCGGGTGAAAAACGTGCGGTAAAGAGTATCGCTACGAAAAATTGTGAACTCTTCCACATCCAACTTAGAGGATTGGTACGAGCGACGCACCGTCGAGCCCACATTAGCATCGTTGGAGGAATTCCAGGAACGCGATAGCGGGTGGGCATTATCGCGAATACTCAATCTTACAATCAATGTGAACAAATACAATCCGTTGCACG
>NW_022639668.1:144201-145216 GCF_010583005.1 Odontomachus brunneus | reverse complement strand
CGTGTGATACAACTGAAGCGGGCTGTGATCAATGTCAAATCTCCGGACAATGCGTGTTTCGCGTGGGCAATAGTTGCGGCTCTGTATCCAGCCGAAAACACAGATCGTGCATCATTGTATCCCCATTACACGAACGTGCTCAATCTTCAAAACATTGAGTTCCCCATGAAAATTAATCAAATTACAAGATTTGAAATATTAAACGATGTATCCATCAATGTATACGGCATCATGGGAGAAAAGAACGAAGCCATTGTTCCAATACGTCTCAGCGACAAAAAGAGGGAAAAGCATGTCAAATTGCTGCACATTTCGGATCCTCGAGATCACAACACGGGACACTTCGCCTGGATCAAAAATTTATCCAGGCTTGTGAGCTCGCAGTTGAGCAAGAAAAAAAATAGAAAATACATTTGCGATCGGTAAGTACATTTCATTGTATCAGAAGTATGCAATAAGGCGATAAAAATTGCAATATTTGTAGGTGTCTGCACTACTTCCATTCCAACGAGAAGCTGGTGAGTCACGCGGTAGACTGCCAAAAAATTAACGACTGTGCCATCATTCTACCCAACGACGACAATAAATGGCTGAGTTTTAGCAATCACAGCAGGAAGGAGCGAGTTCCCTTTGTGATATACGCCGAACTAGAGTGCACACTGAAGAAGACGGCAAGAGATGGAGAGGATCGCAATTTGTACACATATTTGTACGCAATTTGTACAACATCACAGGGTATTTAGTATAGCATTTTATATACGTTGTTCGTACGACGATTCATTATCTGAATTTCAAAGTCGTGATAGTAACTGCATTTCATGGTTCGTCGGGCAACTCGAAGAAATACACACCGCGTAAAAGTAATATTATCATCCAATGTCCCCATGGAAACTTTGTCGAAAGAACAGTGCGCTACATTTCATAACGCGACGCAATGTCACATGTGTGAGAAACCATTCACAGCAGAGGATACGCGCGTACGCGATCATTGTCATTTCACCGGTCGCTACCGAGG
>NW_022639668.1:144061-144191 GCF_010583005.1 Odontomachus brunneus | reverse complement strand
TTTGCAAGGTTTGATACGAGCGATTATCCTACTAACAACGCGTACGATATACCGCTTGTAAATAAGAAGGTGCCTGGTTTAATGAAAGATGAAAACAACGGAGCGATCATGACGGAATTTATCGGACTTA
>NW_022639668.1:143827-144051 GCF_010583005.1 Odontomachus brunneus | reverse complement strand
GTTCGTACGACGATTCATTATCTGAATTTCAAAGTCGTGATAGTAACTGCATTTCATGGTTCGTCGGGCAACTCGAAGAAATACACACCGCGTAAAAGTAATATTATCATCCAATGTCCCCATGGAAACTTTGTCGAAAGAACAGTGCGCTACATTTCATAACGCGACGCAATGTCACATGTGTGAGAAACCATTCACAGCAGAGGATACGCGCGTACGCGATC
>NW_022639668.1:143412-143817 GCF_010583005.1 Odontomachus brunneus | reverse complement strand
GTGTACGCTTTGCGAGTGGATGGCTAGAAAGACACGAAAAAGGTCAAAGGTGTCAAGAGTAATGTTGTAGCGCGAACGATATCTTACGATGATTACGTACAGTGTTTGCAAGAGCAGATCGAAACGAATCGTCGTCAATCGTGCATACGATCAAAATTGCATGAAGTGTACACAGTGTCTGAGACGAACATTGCTCTAAGTCCGTACGATGACAAACGGTATATCGTTCCAGATTCGATTGAAACGTTATGAGGGCATTATAAAATACCATTATAAAAGCAAAATAAATTGTATATTTTATGTGTAAATAGAATACAAATCGTATATTGTATATTTTATGTGTAAATAGAATATAAATCGTATATTATATATTTTATGTGTAAATAGAATATAATTTATGTATTA
>NW_022639668.1:143264-143402 GCF_010583005.1 Odontomachus brunneus | reverse complement strand
CATACGAATACGTGGATTGCGTGAACAAGCTGCAGGAAACATGTTTACCGACGCGAGAATCGTTTTACAGTTCGTTGACGGGTGATATAGTATCCGAGAACGATTACGCGCACGCCGCGGAGATCTGGAAGCGGTTCT
>NW_022639668.1:141960-143254 GCF_010583005.1 Odontomachus brunneus | reverse complement strand
ACGATGATTACGTACAGTGTTTGCAAGAGCAGATCGAAACGAATCGTCGTCAATCGTGCATACGATCAAAATTGCATGAAGTGTACACAGTGTCTGAGACGAACATTGCTCTAAGTCCGTACGATGACAAACGGTATATCGTTCCAGATTCGATTGAAACGTTATGAGGGCATTATAAAATACCATTATAAAAGCAAAATAAATTGTATATTTTATGTGTAAATAGAATACAAATCGTATATTGTATATTTTATGTGTAAATAGAATATAAATCGTATATTATATATTTTATGTGTAAATAGAATATAATTTATGTATTATCTATAATAATTTTATGTGTAAATAGAATATATTTTATGTTTTACATATAATAAACAGTTATTTTTACAACTCATTATCTTTATGTATCCACGAGTTGCATGATTTATCGAATCCCAGCCATTTTACATAAACCTTATCACCTTTTCTGCAAAACACTTTTTCCACCAAGTACACGTTTGGATTGGCAACACGATGCAGTTCGTAATCGTAGAAACGAGTGGCATTCAGTTGGACACAGTACAATTAAACACGTTGCAAATGGACACGGTGCAAATGGACACGGCACTTGACACACGGTTCAATTGGACACGGTGCGTTTGGACACGAAACTTTTGGGCACCGTTGTTTTTGGACCCGAAAGAAAATGCACGACGTTCAGTTACACACCGTTCATTTGGACACCGTTCAGTTGGACACAGTTCAAGTGCCCACTGTTCACTTAGACACAGAACGATGCGTGCTGTTCACTTGGACACCGTTCACTTGGACACCGTTTATTTGGACACCGTTCACTTGGACACCGTTCACTTCGACACCGTTCAGTTGCCCATTGTTCACTTGGACACAGAACGATGCGTGCTGTTCATTTGTACACTGTTCACTTGGACACCGTGGAATTGCTTGTCTGTTCACTTGGACACAGAAAAATGCGCCCTGTTCACTTGGACACCGTTCATTTGGACACCGTTCAATCGCCCACTGTTCACTTGGACACAGAAGGATGCGCACCGTTCATTTGGACACCGTTCAATTGGACACCGTTCAGTTGCCCACTGTTCACTTGGACACAGAACGATGCGTGCTGTTCATTTGTACACCGTTCACTTGGACACCGTGGAATTGCTTGTCTGTTCACTTGGACACAGAAAAATGCGCCCTGTTCACTTGGACACCGTTCATTTGGACACCGTTCAATCGCCCACTGTTCACTTGGACACAGAAGGATGCGCACCGTTCATTTGGACACCGTTCA
>NW_022639668.1:138744-140688 GCF_010583005.1 Odontomachus brunneus | reverse complement strand
CCCGTAGAAACCTCCGACTATAGGCTGTCCGCGAGAATCTTCGAGCAGATAAGTCACAGGATTGGTCGCCTGCACCTTGACGATCTTAAACACCTCAGTAGTCCAATTGGGCGTGTAGCCTTTAGCACAGACAGGCTTGAACTTGCTCACGCGCACCGGATCGCCCACTTTGAATCGGGTGTATATCAGGTGGACACAGGGCAATTGCACACAGTCCAATTACAAGTCGCTGTTCCAAGGGACCCTACAAATGTCTCTAATCACACGGTGCTGTGATTGGCTGTGTCCAAATGCACTGTGTCCATGTGCACCGCTCCCCTTTGAATCTCGCTGGAGCTGTAATCTTTACGTTGCTGTAGACCGTATCGAGGTGTTTTTTAGCGATCGTAGGGGTCACATCGACAGGACGCATTCCGATGGTCCGGTGCTTGCGCTCGTTGTACTGCAACACGAGACGCGGTAGCGAGTCGATCCATCTGTAGGTTCCTCGTAATGTAAACATTTTCCACATGTCATTTTTCAGCGTACGATTGAATCGTTCCACGACGGAAGCCTTCATAACTGAGTACGTCGAATAATGATTGATGTTGTGTTTCTTTGTGAGTCTCTGCACATCGGTATTGTAAAATTCTTTCCCCTGGCTGTTTGCAAATTTGTTGGACATTTTCCGCAGTCTCGAATTATCTTGCCGAACGCCTCGACCACCTCGTTTCCGCTCTTAGTCTTTAGCGGCATGACCCAAGCATGCTTGCTCAGCACATCGATAACGGTAAGTATGTAATGGTAGCCACTGTTGAGCCGCGAATACGGACGCATCTCCACTATATCGGCCTGCCACAGATCATCGTATCCGCGCACAATGACGCGTCTACGAGGAAAATACCTTCTCGCAGGAGCATGCAACTCCTCCACCAACCGTTGCTTTTCGGGGTTGTGTCGTTTCCCGTCTCCACCAGTTTTCCGCATGTTTGATTGCTTAGGTCGCCTCATCAAGAATGACGAAACTGCGAGCGCACCGTTTTAAATTCCATCTATTCAACGCATTCTCGTGCTGCAAACACTTTCTCCCATATGGCACGTGTTTCAGCATAAAGTCTGATCAGGTTTTTTTCAAATTCCTCCTGTTGCTTTTCAAATTTTTACTGTTTCTCTCTCAATGCAGCGAGACCTCTTTCCACGTAGAGTCTATTGACGGCGTCACTGTCGGCTTCCGGTTGCGCTACGCGTCGTATCTTGCGCGACCTCGCATCAAAGTCGGAGGCGACCATGCACAAAGTGTTATCGCGTACGTAATTTCTGAGTACTCCTCTCCACGTGTAATAGTCCATCGTCGGCGGTCCTCTCTTTTGGAGCGAAACACCAAATTTATTGATCGACATTTCGATGCAAACAACGCGCATCATCGATGTGCGATTCAATTTATAACAAGGCCCGCCTCGCGAAGTTCCTCGATAATGGATAAAATTTCATTACCGTGAGCGTTATTGCCAGCTTGTCGAGAGGCTTCCAGCAATCGCAGACGATTCACCAGCTCGTTGGGATCGTCCCAGTGAACACAGTCGATCGCATTATCATTCAATATCATGGTACGCTGTGAGGCTAAACCTCTGCCCGCCACGTTGATCGATGTACCAATCATAAGGGGTGCAATTATGTTTTTGTATTTGTATCCCCTATTACTCAATACGGGTTGTAGCGCATTGTAATTGCGTCTGTGAGCATTCGTCGCCAGTAATATACTTTTGTATTTTTGTTTATCGGCCTCCGTGTAGACGGATCGTCGGGAATTCTCTTGAAAATCAACTCGTATAGACCAGATGTTCCAGCGTACTTTACACCACCAATGATTATATTATCGTCGATATCCACGTAGAAACTTTTATCGTCGAGCTTCGTTCCATCACTGCTGAAATACATACCATACACGTAGTCTATGGTGGTATG
>NW_022639668.1:137023-138605 GCF_010583005.1 Odontomachus brunneus | reverse complement strand
TATCGTCGATATCCATGTCGAAACTTTTATCGCCGAGCTTCGTTCCATCACTGCTGAAATACACACCATACACATAGTCTATGGTGGTATGTTTGTCGCTCCATAAGACTACTCCCATGTATTTTTGCCCCAGTGGACCAAAATGAGTGCGCAAAGTTTCCTGCCCCTCGGACGTTTGCAGCTCACGTCTAATCGCTGTTACGAGTGAATCACCAGTGGTCTCGAAAACTTCTTCATTATTGGTGGTCAGAGTAGCGCGTGGTGGAGGCATTTGGCGCAATTGTATATGATGCAAGTTGTCTGTGGAGATTATCGTAGGAGAATCCGTCGTGGCGTTTGGCTCTGCGTTTTGGTTTCTTCTCATCGATCGATAACGCATCATTTCCCAGTATGGTCGATGCGTCAGGTTTCACATGAGTTGTATGTTCCACAATCTGTCTCAGAGGCTCGATCACAGGTCGAAAGTGTCGTTCCAACGCAGTATCTTCCTCTATCTTACCGGTTTTCAAAGCACGATATTTCTTACGGATCGATTCGCTCGTTTTCGCAATTTCCTTCGCCATCCTCTCGCCATCTTTAATCTCTGAGTCGCTAATTTCTGTGTAATCTGACGTCACCATTACGACGTTTCCTCGTTAACGCACAAACGACAAATGGTGACGTTACGGTATTGCAAAATCGTTAAATCCTCGTCGATATCGTCCATTGGTCATATAACTGTCCTTGTCTATCACTATGAAACCATATTTTTGCTGCCAACATTCGCGACACAGCGCACAAAAATCTTCGTATGTCATATCAGTGTTCACGTGATCTTTGTACACGTGTTTCAGATTGGTACCATCCTGCTTGAAGAGAATCAGCAGATTCGCATTATCCCGTATAAGATGCTTAGGTATCTTTGCATACGTCTGACAGAGGTAGAAACAGTCGACGTTCGAGTGACGACCCATAGCAAAGTATTCTCTTATTGTATCTTGTTTGTCACACGCCACGTCATCGAAAACAAAAATGGAATTTGGCAGCGCTTCGTTTGGCGGAAGGACATCCATGTTATTGGGAAATGTAAAAAAGCCAATTTCGTCTATCGACGCAAACAAATTCTCCAAGAAGCGATATTTCGGCTGTTGCAGTGATTTCGAGTACACGTACAGATTCTCGAAACGCAGACCGTGTGGGCTCTCCAGCAGGCTCACCAACACATTCGTCTTACCACAATTCGAGGGACCACATACGATACCGCGTATGGTAATCGGTAGCAAGTGGCCGTGCTTACGTATGATATTTTCGGACGCTACTCGCATTCTTTCATCGAAATTTTTCACGTGTATCGGTGTCGATTGTAGTATGAACCGCATGTCGCTTCATAAAATGCTTCATTGGAACGCGGCAACTATTTATAGGGAGGCGCCGAATCGAATCCATTCAGTCTCCAACATGTTTTTCCTACTGTTGGATGCTCATGATATTCGAGACCTAACCTCCGAACAGTTGAAATATATACCGAAGATTGTTCTATTGCGCGAGTTTTCGAAGCACATTGACGTTTTGTGGGACAGAATCCCGGAACATATAAGGGCCG
>NW_022639668.1:134166-136877 GCF_010583005.1 Odontomachus brunneus | reverse complement strand
CTCATGATATTCGAGACCTAACCTCCGAACAGTTGAAATATATACCAATGATTGTTCTACTGCGCGAATTTTCGAAGCACATGGACGTTTTGTGGGACAGAATCCCAGAACATATAAGGGCCGACCCGGAGGTTCGACAGTATTGTCGGTGCCTGGAACATTATAATCGTCCGTGGCAACAAATGCACATCGACGGTCCAGCGCCGTTGATTAGAGACTGCGTTGATTAGAGAATGTCAGCGTCGTCGAAAACAGTAAAAATCGGCAACGGTCTGTTAAATCGTGCCATTAACGCGCTTCCTATCGAACTGCATATCCCCGGCTACCAGTTTTGCGGGCCGGGTACACGCTTGCGGACACGATTGGCCAGAGGTGATCGGGGTATCAATCCGCTGGATGCGGCGTGTCGCGAGCACGATATCGCATATTCTCGAAGCAACGATCTCGTCGAACGTCACGTGGCAGATAACGTACTCGCTGACAAGGCGCGAGAACGTATAATCGCGAGAGATTCCACTCTCGGTGAGAGAGCTGCCGCTACAGGTGTTTGGGCAGTTATGAAGGCTAAGACAAAAATCGGAATGGGCATGAAAAAGAAGCGAAGCGCGTCGAAGAAGGAAATATTACGAAATCGAATACTTCCAATAGCAAAACGAAATGGAATTCTACCTATTCTTCCGCTGCTGGGAGTGCTTGGATCGCTAGTTGGTGGAGCGGCGGGGATCGCAAAAGCTGTAAACGATACCAAGGCTGCGCAGCGTCAGCTGCAGGAGATGCAACGTCATAATCGCAGCATGGAAGGTCGTGGAATTTATCTCGCACCATACAAACGAGGAAAAGGTGTCATGAGAAAAAAAAAAAAACGTCGAAAAAAATACTATAAATGCCTACGGGTGTCACCATCAATGTACAATTGGAACAATTGGCGAAACGTATGCGTATTCCGTTTTTTAGGGGTGTTTTCATGCGCGACGTACTGCCTACATCGCCGCGCGTAATCGAGAGCGGAATCGTAAATTTGGATGACGTCGAGGGGCCCGGTACTCATTGGGTAGCGTACGCGAGAAGAGGCGATCGCGTGATATATTTCGATAGTTTTGGTAATCTTCGACCACCCAGCGAATTGGTGCGATATCTCGATAATAATACAATTGAGTACAATCGTACGTCCTATCAACGTTACGATCAGAGCATTTGCGGACAACTGTGTCTACGTTTCCTGCAGACAGTTAACAGCCGATTTAAGGCCCAACGTTCTGCGATCAGTGTCCAGTAATCGTTTTGGTCTCTGACGAAGATGTCGCTGACATTTACACTCACCAGCAAGAGTAGCACTCTCGCGGGAAGCTACTTTCCAGCCATAGATCTGAGCGATGGCGATTACGAACTCGGTTTGGCAGCCTTTGAAACCTATAACACGATACCGAATGTAAATGCGTCGAATAATAAATTTTACTTTGATGAGGACGACAAGGAAATTATAATCCCTGAGGGATCGTACGTATTGTATGCCATATACAGGTACCTGAAACGTGCAATGTTGGAAACCATCAAACCGATTACTACCAATGATGATGATGATGATCCCATAGTTATTCACGCCAATAAGAATACAATGAAGTGTGTGATCAAGTGTGTTCACCGGATCAACTCTAACAAACCAAATACCATTGCATCGCTACTGGGATTTTCTTCAGATCGCATTCTACAGCCGCGACAATGGCACGAATCGAACGTGACAATCAACATTACGGATGTGAATATTATTCGCATAGAATGTAATGTGACCACCGGTGCGTACAGCAACGACAAATGTGTGCACACCATACACGAGTTTTCGCTTAATGTACCACCAGGATATAAAATATCGGAAACGCCAGTACAGATCATATATCTTCCAATCTTTGCACGGAGCGTATCGGATTTGACGATACGTGATGTGGATCAAGACGGTCGATTGCTTGATTTCCGCGGAGAAGAGATAATCGTCAGGTTGCACGTGCGGCGGCGGCGACAATAGAATACTTGAGATGCTCGTCTTGAACGAAGCGAGTCAGACTAAATACGTGAGCGACATTTTTCCCACCAAGAGGACAATTATAAACAAAAAAAAATAAGAAACTTAGCGCAGCCAACATTGCATTTTTAAGATCTTTGGGATTCATCGTGCGAAAAAATACGTGAAGATGGTCGACATTTTGAACATTGGCGGTGAGCCGATCTTTGACGATCGCATCGTCAAGATCGAGACTCACACGTACAATCCATACGCCAATACATCTTTTGGACACAGTGACGAGATACGAATACCGATACAACAGCAGGATTTGTACACGTTGCCATGTGA
The DNA here is from genome assembly GCF_010583005.1 of Odontomachus brunneus. NCBI lineage: Eukaryota > Metazoa > Arthropoda > Insecta > Hymenoptera > Formicidae > Odontomachus > Odontomachus brunneus. Next base: position 134,530 of record NW_022639668.1, on the reverse strand, counting down.
GAGTTTTCTCTACATCGAGGGCAAGTTTGTGCAAACGAGGATAGAAGGCGATAACCATGCAGTTGAGATGTTGACAAATAATTGTGCGGCCTTTCTGTTCGATGAAATCCGGTACGAACTCAATGGTGTGGAGGTTGACCGCTGCAGAAACGTTGGAGTAACGAGCACGCTCAAAAACTATGTATCGCTGACTCATGACAAAAATTTATTGTTGAAGAACGCTGGTTGGAATCTCTCGAAAAACATGTTTGCGGGATACTTTAATTATTGTGTCCAGCTCAATACATTGCTAGGCTTTTGTGAGGACTACAAACGGATCGTAATCAACGCTCGTCACGAATTGATCTTAATACGTTCACGCAAC
>NW_022639668.1:132865-133840 GCF_010583005.1 Odontomachus brunneus | reverse complement strand
CAAAATACAATGGCGAATGCCTCACGTTATGCTGAAAGATGTAAACAGGCTGTCTAAGTTGCGAACTCTGGAAAGCGGTCGATATTTCAGCATGAGTTTTCGCTCGTGGGATTTGTACGAATTTCCACTCCTACAGAGCACGACCAAGCCTTCGTGGGCTGTCAAGACGGCGACTCAGCTGGAGAAGCCGCGTTACGTCATCTTTGCTCTGCAGACTGGTCGAAAGAATTCTCTCACTGGTAATGTTGCCATATTCGACCACTGTAAGCTGACTAACGTGAAACTCTATCTCAACTCGGAATTTTATCCGTACGACGATATGAATATGGATTTCGATAAACAGAGATACGCCGTTCTGTACGATATGTATGCACGTTTCCGCAAATCATATTACGGATGTGACAACGGCAATGTGTTGTTCGATCCCATACAATTTCTTACTCATTGTCCGTGTGTGGTCATTGATTGTTCGCGACAAAACGAATCCATCAAGAGCGCCACTGTCGATGTGAGAATTGAATTCGACTGCAAGGAGAATATACCGATGGATACCACAGCTTACTGCCTCATTCTGCACGATCGCATTGTGGAGTACAGTCCCCTGACCAACATTGTGCGCAAAATCACATAAAAATGAACGTGCCTACATTTGTGGACCTGCAAGGATTTACGGTTGGAATGAGATTTCACGTAAAAGAGATAGCAATACTTGGAAATGGAACTGTTCTCTCCCATTATGTCTTTGCGAGTCCTATGCCGTGGCATCTTCTCACGAGAGCTGACAAATCGAAAGCAGCATGGTTGACGGCTAATCATCATGGTCTGCATTGGAAGGATGGAATCGTCCCGTACAACAAAGCGAAACGTTTGATCACGGACGTTGTGATCAGCGAAACCAGCGAAGAATCCAAACTCGTCTATGTCAAGGGATACGAGAAGCGAGAGTGGTTGACGAATCTCCTCGATGCTGATGTG
>NW_022639668.1:128641-132719 GCF_010583005.1 Odontomachus brunneus | reverse complement strand
GATGTAATAATCATACAAAACACTGTGCGTTACAAAATGTATTGAAAATATTTAATTGGTGGTGGTGTCAGCGCCGGAAAGAATTGTTTAACCTTTGATATGTAAAATAATTTTAATAATTTTAATTTTTTAATAATTTTAATAATTTTATTTATTTAATAATAATATATAATTATATATATTAATATTATAATTATATAATAGTAACATTGTAAAATTATAATTATATAATAGTAACAATAATAATAATAATAATAATAAGTATGTCAATATAAATTAATGATTATTTGAATATCGCCGTAATTGATTCTAATTATTTCTACTTCCTCCATCTCATCAATAGCCTCTTTCTCATCTGCAGCCTCCATCTCCTCTTCACTGTTATCGGTGATATCCATTAATTCAATGGTATTTTCTTCTAAAATCAAATTTGAAGATTAATTTTAATGGTTTTATATACACAGAAAGAATTAAAAATTTTAGGTGAAATTATTGTAATAAATATTGTGTGCTCTCTTACTATTATCGGTCGACTGTTCCTCATTTTCATCCTCCTCCTCCCTCTCATCTGCAGCCTCCATCTCCTCTTCACTGTTATCGGTGATATCCATTAATTCAATGGTATTTTCTTCTAAAATCAAATTTGAAGATTAATTTTAATGGTTTTATATACACAGAAAGAATTAAAAATTTTAGGTGAAATTATTGTAGTAAATATTGTGTACTCTCTTACTATTATCGGTCGACTGTTCCTTATTTTCATCCTCCTCCTCCCTCTCATCTACAGCCTCCATCTCCTCTTCACTGTTATCGGTGATATCAATTAATTCAATGGTATTTTCTAATGAAATCAAATTTGAAGATTAATTTTAATGGTTTTATATACACAGAAAGAATTAAAAATTTTAGGTGAAATTATTGTAATAAATATTGTGTGCTCTCTTACTATTATCGGTCGACTGTTCCTCATTTTCATCCTCCTCTTCCCTCTCATCAGCAACCTCCATCTCCTCTTCACTGCAATCGGTGATATCCATTAATTCAATAGTATTTTCTTCTAAAATCAAATTTGAAGATTAATTTTAATGATTTTATATACACAGAAAGAATTGAAAATTTTAGGTGAAATTATTGTAATAAATATTGTGTGATCTCTTACTATTATCGGTCGACTGTTCCTCATTTTCATCCTCCTCCTCCCTCTCATCAGCAGCCTCCATCTCCTCTTCACTGTTATCGGTGATATCAATTAATTCAATGGTATTTTCTTGCTCCTCATCGCTGTCTGTGATATTTTCTTCGAACAAGAAAGCTAAAATTGGATTAATTATTATTTTAAAAAATATAAAGAATCAGGATTATACAATCTATTAGAAACTTACGTAGAGGGCTTTGTACCAAAACATTCTCCTCTTCCTCGTCTGCGGTCTGCGTACTCCATATTATACAGCATTTTTTTATTGTATTTTTTCTCTCTCTCTCTCTCTCGTCGCCGTAGACTTGGACTATTTGTCGGCGACTCCTGGATGACTTTTATATGGTCCATCGCTATCTCTTTCTAACAAATATGTCTCGTTAGGAGAGGGTTGCAAATGTGCAAAATCAGCACAGCCTAACGTAATAGTAACATCATATGTCGCACATGCGGTCAACCGCATCCACACATTGATGTATCAGCACAAAAATATTGCATTGTGATGCTTAAGATTGCACTGAGAATTTCTCAATTTATTGTTCAATCAGTCAATTAATGTGCGGACATGTAGATCAGATCCGACTCACTATACGGACACCGTTGACATCGCCGCATTTCATCGGTGTAAACTATAGATTCATCGTCCCAACTGATTTCATCTACTTTTGGCCACTGTAAACTGTCTCGATAGCACATACAAAGTTCGCGTTTATCGTGCGCTCTATCATCAAAATTGGCATATCAGCATTCTACATTCATCATATAAATGTATGTCATGAAACAACACTATACGAGTAAACTTGCCACTACCTGCAGGAATTTTTATACAGAAATTTTGAAGGTTAAAGTTCTTTAGCACTCTGATGTCTGGATGCATTATAAGCTCATTCAATTTAGTATTTATTTCACTTGCATTCTCAGTCGTGATCTTATGTGCGTCTTCCACTATCTGATTGGCGTACTCCTGCACTAAGTCATGGGGCCAACTTTTTAAAGAGCAGAACTTGATAATTTTAACATTTTCTTTCACACCGCGTTTGTTTATTCCTCGCAAACCGAGTTCTCTGTTACGCAAAAACTGCACCATTGATATCTTTCTTGATTTTTCCTCCATTTTTAGCCGTTCAATTTGTTGCTTGTGTCCCGAATCTGTTGCTGCTTGGGTCTCGACTGAACTAGGCGCTGATGTAATACTCATGATTTTATATGTTTCAAAATGTGCAAAATATGCATACTTCTATGACCTTCGTAATAGTATCTTGTTTCACATTTTTCTGCGCATCTTACTGTCAACCACAAATCGATGCGGCAGCACTAAATGCTACATTGTGACGCATAAGAAAGAGCTCTTACATGAATACTTTTAGACTGCACTTTTGATATTAATATTAGAATACACCGTTTCGGTAATCGTTTTTATGATTTTTGGTAACCATTATCGTTTTATTACCGTTTCTTTTCCGTTCTTTACCGCTTTTGCCGTTTTTTACCGTTTCTTTACCGTTTTATTACCATTTCAATGCCGTTCTTTACCGTTCTTTGCCGTTTTTTACTGTTTCTTTACCGTTTTATTACTGTTTCAATGCCGTTCTTTACCGTTCTTTGCCGTTTCTTTACCGTTTCTTTACCGTTTAATTACTGTTTCTTTTCCGTTTTTTACCGTTTTTTGCCGTTTTTTACCGTTTCTTTTCCGTTTTTTTTTTACCGTTCTTTACTGTTTCACCCCCGTTATTTACCGTTTCTTTACTGTTTCTTTACCGTTTCATTACCGTTCTTTACCCGTTTCTTACCGTTTTTTGACTGTTTCATTACCGTTTTTTTTACCGTTTCTTTACTGTTTCTTTACCGTTTCATTACCGTTTTTACCGTTCTTTGCCGTCTCTTTTACCATTTCTTTACCGTTTTATTACCGTTTCAATACCATTCTTTACCATTCTTTGCCGTTCTTTACCGTTTCTTTACCATTTTTTATATATCATATTATCCATGATACATAGCACGCAAACGCTTGCAAAATCTTGTCGCGGGGGCACAGTGTACGTGCTCATTAGTAATAAGAATATCATTTGTCACATTCTTTTTCTTGCGCATATAATTGTCAAATGCAAACATCGCTTGCAAAAAATTGTCGCGGGGGCGCAGTGTACGTGCTCATTAGTAATAAGAATATCATTTGTCACATTCTTTTTCTTGCGCATATAATTGTCAAATGCAAACATCGCTTGCAAAAAATTGTCGCGGGGGCGCAGTGTACGTGCTCATTAGTAATAAGAATATCATTTGTCACATTCTTTTTCTTGCGCATATAATTGTCAAATGCAAACATCGCTTGCAAAAAATTGTCGCGGGGGCGCAGTGTACGTGCTCATTAGTAATAAGAATATCATGTGTCACATTCTTTTTCTTGCGCATCTAATTGTCGAATGCATACGTTTGCAGAATATTAGAGTTTGCAGCTGTGACTAAAAAATCACGCTGCGAAATGCGCGGGCGGCGCGGGCGGCGCGGACGGAGCGGGCGGCGCAAAACCGCCGCAAAATCCGCCGCGGAAACTGCCGCGAAAAAAACCGCCGCAGATCGGTAAAATGATCTATCGAAAGCAGATAGAAAAAAATTATATAATATCGATAATTACCGATCATCAATATTATGTAAATATAACAGTAAAAATTATGTAAAAATATATATGTGCTGATAAAAAAAATTAAGTGTTGGTATATAATATCGGTATTAAATTACCGATCGTTGGTATTATGTAAATATTCTGTTAAAAATTATGTAAATATTTGTTGGTAAAAAATTAAATATTGGTAAAAAAAATTAAATGTTGGTATATAATATCTGTAATAAATTACCGATCGTCGGTACTATCGGTATTGTGTA
>NW_022639668.1:128526-128631 GCF_010583005.1 Odontomachus brunneus | reverse complement strand
TAAGGTCAGTTTAATTTTTTAAAATGGAAACCCCCTTTTTTGACGTCGGCAATCAAAAGAGCGGGAAATTTTACGTCCAAAAACATTATAAGGCCATAAATCGTG
>NW_022639668.1:127946-128516 GCF_010583005.1 Odontomachus brunneus | reverse complement strand
AATCCGCCGCGGAAACTGCCGCGAAAAAAACCGCCGCAGATCGGTAAAATGATCTATCGAAAGCAGATAGAAAAAAATTATATAATATCGATAATTACCGATCATCAATATTATGTAAATATAACAGTAAAAATTATGTAAAAATATATATGTGCTGATAAAAAAAATTAAGTGTTGGTATATAATATCGGTATTAAATTACCGATCGTTGGTATTATGTAAATATTCTGTTAAAAATTATGTAAATATTTGTTGGTAAAAAATTAAATATTGGTAAAAAAAATTAAATGTTGGTATATAATATCTGTAATAAATTACCGATCGTCGGTACTATCGGTATTGTGTAATTATATGTTGGTAAAAATTATGTAATTAAATGTTATATAATATCGGTAAAAATTACCGACCGCCGGTAACATCGGTATGCCCCCCTCCCCCAATTACCGACCGATGATAACCCTCTCCCGCGGTGACGCAATCCCTCTGACGTCATACCCCCCGGTGATGCCATACCCCCCGCACGCGGTACTCCCCCGTCCCTCACCCGCCCTCAGAGGACCATGGGTTAGA